>NW_006399785.1:7351332-7354281 GCF_000299155.1 Elephantulus edwardii
CATGTCATTACCAAATATTTTTCCCCAGTCTGTGGCTTCCATTTTTACCCTGTTGGAGAAGTTTTGGGACTGACATTGGGGTTGGGGAGAGAATGAGAAAGATGGGATAAATAGTGTGTGCCACATTGAAACAGATGAGGGAGAAAACTAAAAGGGATATATGATTAGGTATTATTGTCGTGACAGGAGTCTAGATCAAAGGCTGCATAGTGTAGTGGACCTGGGGGGAGGGATTGTATCCAAATGAAAGAATTTTTCTTCTACTTTTCAAAGAGAAGAACAATCTAGGGGGGAGGGGTGGGCAGGGAGAAAAATGCAACAATGAATGAATGGAAACCCCCCCAAAAAAAGATGGGCTGTGGCAATAGGAACAGGTTTGTCCGAGGCAGCGAGATTGCTTAAGATAGGGAAAGCTCCAGGGATACTGTTCACAAGGTTGTTACAAGTTGAGGTCGACTTGTCAGCACATAACAACAAAAACAAGTCTTCCTAGATATTGAAGAGGCTACTAGCATGTGACAAAAGTAGTAAACTTACATGATTTGTACATTTTGTACTAATTTCATAGGAAAAGCTAATGGAAATTAAATTCTTAAAAACACAAATATATTTATATTTCTTAAAAATGAGAGTGGGGAAACATCTTAGAAGGATTTCATAGCGTTGAGATAAAGTACAATACAGTATAGAAATAGACAATCACAAAACAAATCAAGAAGTGAAATGAAAATATTATAGGGAAGTTGTTACTATGAATTCTCAGGGTACGTTAATTGATCTCAGACATCTAAATTCTAATGTACAATGCCTGGTAGATTCAAACCCTGAACAATGCAGAGTGAGACTAGAAAAGCTTTCATAAAGTTAGGATATTCTGAGCATCCTGATGACAAATGTTACGAGCTGCTGAATCACCTGTGACTCTTAGAGACACTATGGACAACAGCTCTGAAGCCTGCCCTATCCTGAGACAGTCTCACTGATTCCGACACACCTTCTCCCCATTACCCTAGGGTCTTCTTCTGCACTGTTACTCCACCATTTCAAGCATGATATCCTTCTGCAAAGATTGGTCCCTCTTGGACACATACCTAAAGTATGTGAAAAAGAACTTCAAAATCCTAGCCTCCGAGAGAAACATGGTTTCACCTTCCCCAAGACAAATATATTTGTTTTCTTTGCAGTCCATAATATGTTCAAGACTCTTCTGCAGCACCACAAATCAATGGCATCAATTATTTTTCTGTTACCCTTAGTCAGTGTTCAGCTCTTTGATGCATAGTAAGTAAGTGTGAAGACTGTAGTCTGGATCAGGCGCGCCTAAGCTTCTAGACTGACCTTAGTACTTCTCAGTACTCTGCAAAGGTCCCTGATAGCATATTTACCTAATGCAATTCATCTTTTGAATTCCTGACTGCTGGTGGTATTAATGATATTGTTTGGTAATTTCCGCACTCTGTTAGGTCACCTTTCTTTGGAATGGGAACAACCCAACTCCAGCAAGGTTGCTGACAAAATAAAAGTCAATAAATAGATGCATTCTCAAAGACAAAAACTGTAGCCTGAGAAAAACTCTCTGTAAAACTAAAATTGTGCCCTTATTAAATTATCATTTTTATAATCTGGATAAAGGGAATTATGAAATTTTTGCCTAAATAGCACATAAAATGAAAAAAAGAAAAATTACCACAAGAAGATACAAGATATAAAATCATGATAATAATGTTGTTGTTGTTGTTATGTGCCATTAAGTCTCCTGCGACTCATAGCGACCCTATGAACAAGAGCTCTATACACTCTTCTATCCTGTGCCAACCTAGCCATCTCAAACGCACTTATTCTAACCTCTCTAGTCACAGAACCGATCCATCATCAAAGGTCTTCCTCTCCTGCGCCGTCCCTCCACTCTGCCAAACATGATGTTCCTCTCCTATGACCAGTCCCTCCTTGCAACATGTCCAAAATATGTCAGATGAAGCTTCAGAATCCTTGACTCCAGGGAACATTCTGGCTTCACCCTCTCCAGGACAAACCTGTTTGTTCTCCTAGCAGTCCATGGTATATTCAACACTCTTCTCCAGCACCACAGCTCAAAGGCATCAATTCTCTTTCTATCAACCCTAGTCATCGTCCAACTCACTGATGCATAGCACGTAATTGAGAAGACTATAGCCCGGATCAGGTGCACCTTAGTCTCCAGTCTGACATCATTGCTCTTCAGTACTCTTAAGAGGTCCCTCATAGCCAACTTTCCCAATGCAATTCGTCTCTTGATTTCCTGGCTGCTGTTACCAAGAGTGTTGACCATGGAGCCAAGTAAACTAAAACTGTTAATAATAAGTAAAGAAATAATAAACTAATTATTAAATAATATTTTAATTTAACCTTTAAGGACAGGATCACACCTCCATTGCCTTTTCCCATCTCAGAAAAGAGTTGCATAGTTTCTGAATCCAAAAATCTACCTCAGTCACTCACTATCATTGCCATTGAGTCTGAACTGATTCAGCTGACCCCACTCAGTGGTTTTCCTGAACTGTAAATCACATGGAAAGAGGATACCCTTTCTCTGAGGGCTTGCTGGTGGACTTGAATCACCAGAAAGGCCTGACTTTTAGTTTAGCATAAAACACCCTACTGATTATTTTATCATTGCTCCCTTAAAAATTACAAAAAAAAATATATATACACTTAAAACTGTATCTTTCACTCAGTCACAAAAGGACAAATACTGCATAGTGCCACTGTTGTAGAATGGGACTGACATCAGGGTTGGGAAGAGACTGAGAAAAATTGGATACATTATGTATACTGCATTGAAACAAATGAGGGAGAGAACAGTTTAAAAGCAATATATGACAAGGTATTATGGTTATGACAAGAGTCCAGAATGAAGGTTGCATAGTGGAGTGTACCCGGGCCAGGGTTGGGGGCGGGGGGCGGGAAGTA
>NW_006399785.1:7354550-7359390 GCF_000299155.1 Elephantulus edwardii
AAAATCAAAACTGTATCTTTCTCTGATTTATGCAGCAGCTTATAGTGATAAGGTATTCCTTTGCAAGCCAAAAGTACAGGGTTTGAATCTTCCTGCAGCGCTTCAAGGGTTAGTTCCTACTCCATACAACAATGTGAATTTGCTCTTAGGAACAATTCTGAAATTGTTTACAGCAAAAGGGTTCCATGTTTTACATCCTCCAAACTAACCAAATCTTTCTATAGAAAACAGCCAGATGGCCTTTCTTAAATATAAGTTAAATCACTGTTACTTCTCTACTTACAACTTGCCTCTAGAGTCTTGAAATTTAAAATAAATTATGCATCTTATATTGTGATTTTACTAACTTAGAAGATCTGGTCCCTAGATGTTTTTCTAAACAATTCTCTACTCCTTTTATTACTCTTAAGCCATATTTGTCTTACAAATATTGCTCTAACACTACGTTATACACATTTCAATATATTTTTGTCCTTGGAAAATATGCCTACATAGTTGAATAAATGTTTTCTTCTTTTTAGTCAAGTTTTAGATTTTTTTAGCCAGGCTCATTCTGTTTATACTTTTTTTTTTGGTTACATAATTTAAATACTTTCTAGCTATTTATTTTCATTGCTTCCCTCCATATTTGCATGAGAGAGGAGAACTGCTAGTTAAATATTACATTTCTCATTCCTGGCACAAGGTTGCTACTGTTGTTAGGTGCCATCTAGTGGATTGTGACTCATAGCGACCCTTTAAACAGTAGAACAAAGCACTGCTGGGTCCTGTCATCTGAAAAACAGCTCTCTGTAATTATAGTCACTGTGTCAAACCATCTCACTCAGGGTCTTCAAAACAGTAGTTTAATAGATGTTTACTGGGTGGGTGAGTGAATTGAAGTGCCCGCCCAAATATATATAGAGACAAACCTCCAAACTTCACATTAGCAACAAAATGCAAGGGGAGCTCTGGTGGCCTAATGGCAAGAAGCTGCACTACGGTCCCAGAGATACGCGGTTCGAATCCACTAGATAGATACTCTGCTGGAGAAGGAGGGGCCATCTTCTCCTGTACCAGTCAGATCCGATTTGACGGTACACATACACACAAACAAAAAAATAAAATAAAAAAAAATGCTTCATCACCATGCCATCAGGATAACTTGTCAATTATAATTGATCTGTCTCACCAACCAAATGCCGTCAATTCATTTTGTTTAGATCCTGATTGTATTTGAAGCAAAGGCTTAAAAAAATAAAAATAAAATGTTTTAGAGCCAGTTAAGGAAATGTGAATGGATAACACTATTTCTATACTTATATTACGTTGTTGTTATGTGCCACTGAGTTACTTGCGGCTCACAGCAAACCTATGTACACTAGCTCTGAAACCTGCCCTATTCTGAGCTAGTCTCATCACCTCCGACAGATTTAGTTCCATTTCTCTCGTCACTAAATCAATTACTCTCATCCTAGGTCTTCCTCACTTGAGCTGTCCTTTCATTCTTCCAAGCGTGATGAGCATGATATCCCTCTCCAAGGACAGGTCCCTCCTGGCCACATGCTCAAAGTATGTGAGATGGAACCTCAATATCCTTGACTCCAGGGAGCGGCCTGGTTTCACCCTCTCCAGGAGGGCCGGGCAGGCCATGGTATGGTCAACACTCTCCAGCACCACAACTCAAAGGCATTGATCCTTCATCTATCATCCTTTGTTATCATCCAGCTCTCAGATGAATAGCAAGTAATTGAAAGTCTATGGATTGGTTCAGGTGCACCTTAGTCTCCAGACTGACATCATTGCTCTTCACTGCTCTAGAGAGGTCCCTGACATCAGACTTTCCCAGTGCAATTTGTCTTTATTTTCCTGACTACTGGTGCCAATAAGTGTTGCTTGTGGAACCAAGTAAGGTGAGGTTATCAACAACCGCTATTTCTTCTCCTTCCATCATGAAGCTGCTAATTGGCCCAGTGGTGAGAATCTTTGTTTTCTTGATATTGAGCTTAAATTCATATTGAAGTCTATAGTCCTTGGCTTTCTGCAGCAAACACCTTCTGTCCTCTTCGGTTTCAGTAAGCAAGGTTGCGTCATCTGTATAACACAGGTTGTTGATAAGTCTTCCCCCAATCTTGATGCCACATTTATCCTCATAGAGCCCAGCCTGGTGAATTATCTGTTCCACATATTCACTGAGAAGTATGGAGGTAAGATGTATCCTTGACATACACCTTTCCTGATCCTGAACCATGCAGTGTTTCCTTGCTCTGTCCTGAGGACTGCTTACTGGTCCAAGTATCGGTTTCACTTTAGCATAATTAAGTGTTCTGGATTCCCATTCTTCTCAAAGTTAGTCACAATTTGTTGTGATCCAGTCAAATGCATTTGCATAGTCAATGAAACACAGATAGACATTCCTCAGGCACTCTCTGCTTTCAGCCAAGATCTATCTAATATTGGCTATGATGTCCCTAGTGTCACAGCCTGTTCTAAACCCAACCTGAACATCTGGCAGTTCTCTGCTGGTGTACTTACTATTCCAGTAATTTCTGGATAATCTTCAGCAGGATCTTTCTTGTGTGCTATATTGTTCAATAATTGTCATACTCTGTTGGGTTACCTTTTTTTGGAATGGGAACAAATACAGACCTCTTCCAGTCCGTTGGCCAGGTAGTTTTCCTCTAGATTTCTTGGCATAACCTGGTAAGCACGTCCAGGGCAGCAGCTGTTTGTTAAAATATTTCAACTGGTATTCCATCAGTTCCTGAGGATTTTTTTTTTCCAATTCCTTCAGAGAAGTTTGAACTTCCTCCTTAATCACCATAGATTCTTACTCATATATTGTTTCATTAAATTCTTCTGTGTCAGCCAATTCTTTTTGGTATAGTGCCTCTGTGTACTCTTTCCGTATTTTGATGCTTCCCAGGTCTTTCAGCATTCATCCTTAAATATTGCAACTTGAGGCTTAAATTTGTTCTTCAGTTCCTTCAGTGAAATGCTGAGCAAGTTGTCCCTTTTGATTTTCTGACTCTTGCTACTTGCACATTTCATCATAGTACTTTCCTTTGTCTTCCTGGGCTGTCTTTTGAAATCTTCTGTTCATCTCCTTAACTTCCTCAGCTTCTCAGTGTGTAGTGCAATATTCAGAGTCTCTTCTGACACCCATTCTGGTCTTTTCTTTCTCTGTCTTTGCAGTGACTTTTTGCTTTCTTCATAATTAATATTCTGGATATTCTCTCATTCCTCATCTGGTCTTTGCTCACTAGTATTTAAGACTTAAAGCCTGTTCCTGAGATAGTATTTCAATTCTGGTGCGATAAACCCAAGGTCAATCTTTGATTCTTGTGGATTTGATTTTCTTTCTTTAGCTTCAGTTTGAACTTACCTATGTGTAGTCAGGTCCACAAGCAAACCTGGCCTAGTTTTCAGAGCTGATTTTGAGCTTCTCTGATAGTTCCCCACACACACACACACACACACAGATAAAATCAGTCTGATACCTGTGTAGCCCATCAGATGAAATACATGTGTATAGTCACCATTTATGTTTCTTATAAAAGGTGTTTGCAATGAATAGGTCATTGATTGTACAGAATCCTATCATGCTGTCCGCATCCCTATTTTTCTCACCAAGTCCATTATTTTCCATACATTGGTCCTTGTTTCCTGTTCCCAACCTTAGCATTCCAACCACCCATTATCATCAAAGTCCTGGTTGCATGTTTGATAGATTTCCAACTTCAAAAAGTTGGCAGAAGTCATCTAATGACTCCTCCCCTTTGGCCCTGGTTGTTGGTGCATATATTTGAATAATAGTTGTATTAACAGGTTTGTCCTTGTATATATACGGATTTTATCTTGTCACTCACAACATTGTATTTCAACATGGATCTATTAATGGTCTTTTTAAGTACGAAAATGGTTCCATATTTCCTCACCTTTTTATCTCCAGCTCAGTAGATCATATGATTCAAACTGCCCCATGCCAACCCAAATTTCATTTTGCCAATGCCTAATATGTCAATATTTTTGTGTTCCATTTCTTCCTTTACAATTTATGACTTTCGAGTATTCATAATTCTCACATTCCTCATTCCAATCAGTAGAGTCGGTTTGCAACTGTTCATTCTCCTTTGTAATTTTCAGTGAGAAAGTTTTGTCTCTGGTGCCTTATTTGCTAGTCTAACCTAATGTGCTCTGTTGTACATAGAGCTTCCTGAGGTCTGTCATTTGGGGAGTGGATGGTCAGTCCTTCTCCCTACTCTGTCTTAATTTGGTTGATCCACTCTAAAGCAACACTTGACAGACAAGAATATTCCCCAAATGAGCAAATGAGAGAGCTTTCTCATTAGTTTTCTGATTCAAAATGTCTAATGTCAATTTATCACATCTCACTAATGCCTAAGATTTTGCTCTTTATGATTTTATAACATTTTTAACATTTCCAAATTTTCTAAAGTGTTGTTGTTATTGTCATGTGTCATTTAGTCACTTGAGACTCATAGCGACCCTATGTACAACAGCCCTAAACTCTGCTCTATCCTGTGCCAATCGCACTGTCTCCGATACACCCACTCAATTTACCCCAGTCACTGAATCAATCCACCTGATAGGGGCCCTTCCCTTCCTGCGCTGTCCCTCCACCCTCCCAAGTATGATGTTCCTCTCCAAGGACCGGTCTCTCCTTACAACATGTCCAAAGTATGTTAGACCAAGCCTCAGAATCCTTGCCTACAAGGAGCAGCCCCGTTTAACCCTCTCCAGGATAAATCTGTTTGTTTACCTAGCAGTCCATGGTACCCTCAATACGCTTCTCCAGAACCACAGCTCAAAGGCATCAATTCTTCTTCTATCCTCCCTA
>NW_006399785.1:7360115-7366311 GCF_000299155.1 Elephantulus edwardii
ATATACGTTCTTCTGGTATTCCCTGCTTTCAGCTAAGATCCATCTAACATCAGCTACAATATCCCTAGTACCACAACCCCTTCTAAACCCAGCTTGGACTTCTGGCAGTTCTCTGCTGATGGGCTGTTCCAGTCATTTTTGGATAATTTTCAATAGAATTGTGCTTGCATGTGAAATCAGTGATACTGTTCTATAGTTTTCACAATCTGTTGAATCACCCTTCTTTGGAATGGGAACAAATATAGATCTCTTTCAGTCAGTTGGCCAAGTGGTGGTTCTCCAGATTTCTTGACACAAGTTGGTGAGCATGTCCAGGGCAGCATCTGTTAGCTGAAATGCATCAATTTACCATCTATTCCTGGGACCTTTTTTTTTTTGGCTATTTCCTTCAAAGCAGCTTGAACTTCTTCCTTCATCACCATTGCTCATATGCTATTTCATTAAATTCTTCTATGTATGCCAATTCCTTTTGATTCAGTGACTCAGCATATTTTTCCCATCTTCTTTAATGTTTCCTGGAACATTTATTATTCTGCCTAAAGCATCCTTGATTATAACAACTTGAGGTTTGAATTTGTTCTTCAGTTCCTTCAGCTTAAGGAATGCTGAGCGAGTTCGGCCCTTTTAATATTCTAACTCTAGTTCCTTGCACATTTCATTGTAATATTTTGCTCTGTCATCCCGTGCTGCCTTTTGAAATCTTCCATTCAGCTTTTTAGTATCTTGAATACTTCCTTGTGCTTTGGCTTCTCTGTGCTCCAGTGCAACATTCAGAGTTTCTTCTGATGTCCTTTTTGATCCTTTTTTCTCTCCTGTCTTTGTCATGACCGTTTGCACTCTTCCTGGAACATTCTCCCACAACTCATTAGGTCTTTGCTCATTAGTGTTCAAGGCCTCAAACTTGTTCCTCAGATGGTTCTGAAATTCAGGTGGGACGAATTCAAAGTCATATTTTGATTCCCGTGGATTCTGTTTCATTTTCCTTGGCTTCGGCTTGAACTTACATATGGGTAGTTGGTGGTCTGTTCCACATTGAGCCCCTGGCCTAGTTTTCACAGCTGATATTGAGGTTCTCCAGCATTTATTATCACAGATGTAATCCATCTGATTCCTATAAAGACCATCCAGTGAAATCCATGTGTAAAACCGGCATTTGTGTTTCTTTTAAAATGTATTTGCAATGAATAAGTCATTGGTGTGCAAAATTCAATTATTCTATCTCCAGCTTAATTTCTGTCATTGAGTCCATGTTTTCCAACTACTGATTCTTCCTCTCTGTTCCCAACTTTTGAATTCCAGTCACCCATTATTATCAATGCATCTTGATTGCATGTTCTATCTATCTCCGACTGTAAAAGTTGATAGAAATCATCTATTTCTTCTTCTATGGCTCTGGTTGTTAGTACATATATCTGAATGATAGTGGTATTCACTGGACTTCCTTGTAAGTGTATGGATATTATCCTGTCACTCACAATGTTGCACTTCAATACAGATCTAGAAATTATTTTTTTAACTACTAAAGCAACCCCATTTTATTTTTACCTTTTCAACTCCAGAGTAATATATCATATGACCATCTGACTCAAAATGTCCCACGCCTATCCATCTCATCTCACCAACGCCTGTTGTTGTTATGTACCATCAAGTTGCTTGTGACTCATAGCGACACTATGTACAACAGCCCTAAACTCTGCTCTGTCCTGTGCCAATCATACTGTCGCTGAATCTGTAATCCCAATTACCCCAGTCACTGAATCAATCCACCTCACAGAGGAGCTTCCCCTCCTTCACTGTCCTTTCACGTTCCCAAGCATGATGTCCTTCTCCAAGGATCAGTCTCTCCTTGCAAAATGTCCAAAGTATGTTAGATGGAGCCTCAGAATCCTTGCCTCCAGGGAGACACCTGGTTTAACCTTACCAGGATAAATCTGTTTGTTTTCCTAGCAGTCCATGGTACCCTCAATACACTTCTCCAGCACCACAGCTCAAAGGCATCAATTCTCCTTCTATCCTCCCTGGTCATTGTCCAACTCTGATGCATAACAAGTGATTGCAAAGACCAAGAACTGTATCAGAGGCACCTTAGTCTCCAGAGAGACAACATTGCTCTTCAGTATTTTGGAGAGGTCCCTAACAGCAGACATTTCCATGGCAATGCGCCTTTAAAATCCTGGCTACTGGGGCCAAGAGTGTTGACTGTGGAGCCAAGCAAACTGAAGCTCTGAACAATCTCAATCTCTTCACCATCCATCCTGATGCTGCCAATTGGTCCAGTGGTGAGAATCTTTGTCTTCTTGACATTGAGCCTCAATTCATATTGGAGGCTGCAGTCCTTGACCCTCTGCAACAGGTGCTTCAGGTCCTCCTCAGTTTCAGCAAGCAGGATTGTGTCATCTGCATAACGCAGATTGTTGATCGATCTTCCACCAATCCTGACGCCACACTTCCCCTCTTAGAGCTCAGTGTCCAGGATCATCTGTTCTGCACACAGGTTTAAAAGGTATGGAGATAGGACGCATCCCTGGGCTACACCCTTCCCAATTTTGAATCATGCAGTGTTACCCTGCTCTGTTCTGATGACTGCCTCCTGGTCCAAGTATAGGTTTCGCATCAGAACGATCAAGTGTTCTGAGATTCCCAGTCTTCTCAGAGTCAGCCACAGTTTGTTAGGATCCACACAGTCAAAAGCTTTTGCATAGTCAATTAAACATAAGTGTACATTCACCAGTGCTTAGTATGTCAATATTTATGCATTCTATTTCTTTCTTAACAATATCTAACTTTCCTACATTCATGGTTCTCACATTTTATGTTTCAATCACTAGTGTGTGCTAACAACTGTCCCTCTTCCTTTGTATTTCCATACTTGAAGGCTCTACCTCTCTGTTAGTCTACTTGACTGATGGCAGTGAGGAGGTTCAAATTGTCAACAGCTTCATCTTGTTTGGATCCACAATTAATACCCTTGTTACAAGCGGTCAGTAAATATAGATACATAGTGCACTGGGAAAATAAGTGATTAGGAAACTTTTCAAATCATTATAGAGCAGTGATTTCACTTTGAGAACTAAGGTCCATCTGATTTAGGTCATAGTCTTTCTGATTACTTGCTATGCATCCAAGAGTTGAACAATGAATATGGATGACAGAGAAGAATTTGATGTCTTTGAGCTGTGGTATTGGAGAAGAACACTGAACATCTCATGGACATCCAAGAGAATGAACGTCTGGAGTGCTCTTTCAAGGTAAGAATGATGAGGATTCGCCTCACATAATTTGGACATATTGCTGTAGTTGGTGGTAGTGTTTGTGTTAGGTGTCATCGAGTTTAGTATGACTCATAACTACCCTATGAACAACAGATTTGAACCTTATTCTAGTCCTGCACCATCCTCACACTTCCTGACACACAATAGCCCATTGCAGGAGTCACCATGTCAGTCCACCTGGTTAAGTGTCTTCCTCTCCTTCAATGACCCTCCACCCTTCCCAACATCACGTCCCTCTTCAAGGAATAGTACCTTCTAGCAATATGCCTGAAGTGTGTGAGGCGAAGCCTCATTATTCTTGTCTTCAAAGAGAACTTTGACTGCATAACTTTTCTAAGTTGTGTTGGCAATCAAGTGTAAGCTGATTAACTGTCTCTGATCTCATTTACAATCAACTTTGGTGGGAAGTCTCTGTGTGGGCAAAACGGATCTAGTGGAAGGGTCTTGGTATTTAAAAATCAATCTGGTCCAACCTGTAAGTGAACCTTAAAATGGCAAAGTTCAATCCTGGTGCATAAGTGTTTGTGATTTACTTGAAAGCTGGGGTAAACTGTTTGGACATTTCTAAGTTGGATTAACATTCAAGTGTATGCTGATTAACTGTATCTGATCTTGTGTACAATAAGTTTGTATGAGAAGCTTCTGTGTGGGCAAACAGTATCTGTGTGGACATATTGCTGGAATGTACTATTCCTTGGAGAGGAACATTATGGTTGGAAGGGTGAAGGGTTGGTGAAGGAAAGGATGACCTTCAACCAGATGGATTGACACCGTGACTCCTGCAATGGACTCTTGTGTGTCAGGAAGTATGAGGATGGCTCAGGACAGGACTGGGCTTAGATCTTTTGTTCATAGGTTTGATGTGAGTCATACTTGACAGTACCTAACAACAACAACAAGAAGTATATGTGTGTGTATGTGTATAGTCCAGTTCCTTGAATTATTTAATCAGAAGGATGGGCACTCCCCTCCTTTGGAATTAACTGCCTCTGAAATCCCACCAGAGGGTGGTCAAGTGGTTGATCTCCAGATTTCTTGGCACAACTTGGTGAGCACATCCAGAGCAGCATCTGTTAGCTGAAATATGTCAATTGGTATACCATCTATTCCTGGAGCCTTATTTTTTGCTATTTCCTTCAAAGCAGCTTGAACTTCTTCCTTCATCACCATAGGCTCTTGCTCATATGTTATTTCATTAAATTCTTCTGTATCTGCCAATTCCTTTCTATACAATGACTCAGTATATTCCGTCCATCTTCTTTTGATACCTCCTGGATCATTTAATATTCTTCCTAAAGCATCCTTGATTACAGCAACTCTAGGTTGCTAAGAGATGTAAGAGACTAACTTAAGAGGTTTAGTTAGGCTTAATAGTATTTTCTCATGTATAAAGGATTACTAGATAGTCTGGTGGTCTCTTTCAGCTTGCTTCATTGGAGTCCTTGGGTGATACAAATAGTCAAGGTGTTTCTCTGTTAACAGAAAAGTTGGCAGTTCAAGATCCTTGGTGAGCCCTTCCCCTTTCTTGAATGGAAGTAAATATTAATATCTCCCAGCCATTAGGTCTAGAAGTTGTCTTCTAAATTTCTTGGTATAGACTAGTGAGTATGTCCAGGCCTTCATATGTTTGCTGAAACATCTCACTACATTTCACCAATTATTAAAAGACAGGTTGCATTGGGAAAATATGCTGTCAAATACCTCGGTAAAGTGCTATGGATCAAAGACAACAATTAAAGACTAAGATGTGCCCCATCTAAATTTTTCAAGTTGAAAAACGGAATAAAAAACACAAGCTTCTAGTTGAAGTATTGAAAGTTTCTGTAAGCAGAATATTTCTTTCACAACAAAGAAAGCTTTAAAAGAAGATGGAAGAAGTCTACAGGGTTACTGCACCAAAAAGAATTGTCTAATATTCAACCATTTCACTAGGTTACATAAGACCAAGTTTTGATTATTTTGAAAGAGGAAGTTTGAAATATACTGAAGACAACAGTGAAAAATAAGTCTTCAGGAATTAATGGAATATCATTTGAGATGCTTCAACAAATAGAATGCTAAAATAATGATAATCTTGGCCATGAAATATAGAAGACAGCAATTTTGTCAACAGAATACATCTATGTTCATTCCAAAGAAAGAAAAAAACAGTATATAAAAATTATCAGACAATTACCAATAACATGTCATAGATATACAAATTTACTTAAAATAAAGAGTTCAACAGGGAACTGTCATAAATTCAAGCAATATTCTGAAGAGGACATGAAACAACAATGGATAGGATTGCTAGATGATACATAAATCTTGGCTGAAAGCAAACACAGAGAATATGCTTACTCATATGTTATCAGTTATGTTAATTCATAAAACTGTGTGGATCATGGCACTTTATAGTTAACATTGCAAAGAATGGAATGTCTAGAATAATTGATTGTGCTCATCTAGGACCTGTATAAAGATCAAGAGGAAATCACTCAAATAAAATTTAATACTGTATGATGTAAAATAAAGAAAAGTGTGTGCCCTGGTTGTGATCATCACCATACACATTCAATCTGTATAACGGGCAAAAATCGAAGAAGTTGGATTCTATAAAGAGTTTAAATAAGGGTTGCTTTATCAATAACCAGGGATATACAGATGAGACTAACTTGCTCAGCATACTAAGACAATTTGAATCTCTACAGACTCTACATTCTTTATCTTGTTTCAGTAATCTACTGAAGTCAAGCAGCTCCACTGGAGAAAGAAGGGCTGTCTTCTCTGCATGATTTACTGCCTCGGAAATCCTGCTAGAGGATCAGCGATGGGTGGGATCTGGTTGAATGGTACATAAAACAATAACCTATCTATCTATCTATCTATCTATCTATCTATCTATCTATCTATCTACCTACCTATCTATCATCTATCATCTATCT
>NW_006399785.1:7366902-7371043 GCF_000299155.1 Elephantulus edwardii
ACTAGAACTAGAACTACAATTACAACTACAACTATAACTATATATATAAAATTTATAAGCTATACATATCCCATCATCTTCAACATACATACAGAATTGATATGTCTTCCTAAGTATACAACTTTGCCTTTCCTTCTGAGTACATGATGTTGGATTAAATTCCATTTTACAATTTTAGCTACTGTTGGCTCGTGACAAGGAAAAGAATAGTGTTTTTTCTGCCCTTACTTGATTTTGGTAGCCGCACCGCTTTCATCACAGAGCTGCCCCAAATGTCACCCTCCGGGGATTTCAGAGCCATCTGTTTCACATTTTATTCTTCTCCAAGCGCAGTGTTCTATTTCAGATTCTGCGCCTGATACGATTGATGATATTTTAGGTAGCTGCGACCCATACAGATGAGGATGGCGGAAGATGATGGGCTCGTTAAGCACATCTCATTTTAGACAAACTGCAAGTGGCATTTTGTTTATATGGTTCATTTCGCCAACAAATTAGATTTCAAATTGATTGCTTTCCAAAATGCCTTTGTTCATCAATTCCGAGACCAGGCAATTACAATCAGAATCCGGTAATTAATGGTCTCCTATATTAAAATGTTTTTAAACAGCAGGGCACTCATAAAGTTCAACAGAATGTAAAGTCTTTTCTTGACTTTTAGTGTCTCTCAAGCACTACTTGGCATAGGCATAAAAAAAAATGCTCTGCACAAAATTGTTTGTGAAAGAAAAGAAATAACAGTTGAAAAAAAAGTCTTACAGGATTCTTCTGTGGTTTTTATGTAGATGACTACTATATAAAACAGAATACAATCTCAACTGATCCTACACTACCTTCACAATCTCTGCTACTGTTACAACCAGTGTGTCAATCCATTTCTTTGAGAATCTTCTTCATTGACTCTAGGCTTGCAAACATGATGTCCATCAGATCAGTGACTAATCTGTCCAGATAACATGCTGCAAGTATGTGGACCCACCATACTCGCTTGTCAGGAGAACTCTGAGTGCACTTCTAAGATTTATTTGTTATTTTGCCAGTTTGGTTTATTCAATATTCTTCACCAATACAACAATTCAGAATTGTCAGCTCTCCCTGACCATTCACTTTCCAACTTTCAAATGCGTGTGAAGCAATTGAAAATATCATGGCTCAGATCAGGTGCACCTTCAATTTTAAAGTGCTATCTTTGCTCTTTAGGACTTTAGAGGGTCCTTGGTAGGGGTTTTCCCCCCAAAGTAGTATGTAATTTGATTTCCTGATTATGGCTTCCATGAGTGTGGATTACTTTTTCATTACAATTTGAAAACTCACTATTTTCTCTGAAACCAAGCTAGTAATTGTTGAAAGATAATAAGTATCTTCTGCCGTTCTCTGGAACTTCTTGCACTCAGGTCTTTAACTGTGCAGATGAAGTTTTGCCTTTTAGGATGATGACAGGATACTTCTGAGTGCTTAGAATAATTTACAGGAATTTGACTCCTAGCTGTATTGCTAGGATACTGGTAGGTTTTGGATAATTTTAAATATATTTTTTCTAATAAATATACTACAAGTTCAGATAATTGTATAAATCTAATAAATAGTTGTATTATTTATCATTTTTTTGAAACAATCCAGGGGAAGGGAACGGCTCTTGTTCACAATCTCTAAAACATCCTATATTGGCCCCATTCTTTTTTTATTTATTTTCTACTAGTTTATTTACAAAATTAGACTATATTGGGGTTTTTTTTGAAAGATTTATTTGATCTGAAGAGAAACAAGGGTATAGAATATATTGTTTTTAAGAACAAATTCTTTCCACTTCCCTCACCCCTCACCTATCAAATTGTACAACCTCACGATTAATACCCCCTGCCCCCGCATAACCTCATCCTTCTGCTTCCACGCTCTCCCACCCTTCTTGGACCCTTATGATCATTCTATAATAATGATTTTATACACTATTATCTCTGTCAGACTGAGTTAGTTAACTCAGCATAATGTTCTCCAGTCCCTTCTCAAGTTAGGTATAATTAACAAAATCATTGCTCCTGCATGCTGTTTTGTATTCCATTGTGTGAATGTACCATAATTTCTCAATCCATTCATTTGTGGCTGGACATTTTGGCTGTTTCCATTTTCTTTTGAAGCTGAATAATGCTGCTGTGAACACTGGTGTACAAGTCTCCCTCCACTTATGCCTCAGTTCTCATTTTCTCAGAGTATATTCCAAGTGGTGGAATAGCAGGGTCATATGAAATTTCTATGTTCGGCTTTTTGAAGAGGCACCAAACTGCCATCAAGAATTGTTGCACCATTTTACAATCCCACCAACAATGTATAAGAGTCCCTTTCTTGCCACATCCTCTCCAACTTTTATTACTTGTTTCCCTGTTAAACTTTGCCACTGTTACCGGAGTGAGATGGTACCTCATTGTGGTTTTGATTTGCATCTCTCTTATTGCCAGTGATTTGGAGCATTTCTTCATGTGTCTGTTTGCCATTCGAATATCTTCCTCTGTGAAAATTCTTTCCATGTCTTTTGATATTAGCCCTATTCTTATCAGAATCTCTTCTCAAACTCCCCTAAGTAACATTTTTTCTTACTTGTATAGAAAAAATACTGTAATATATTTTTAAAAGAGTTTTATCTCTCAACATGATCCACAGGCTGAGATTAAGTCAAGAGATTATGTTTTTCTGAAATAATACCCATAGATTACAAAATTACAATTCAATAATCTGTAAAATATGGGAGTTTTTAGCTTCCAGTTTTGTTCATATGTATTTGTGTATCTAGTTCAGTGTCTGGCACAGAGAAAATGATCACTTGTGCTGTTATTTGTCTCCATTCTCTCATCTGAGAAGGTAAGGTGGTTGTCCGAAAGCAGCAGGAACAGGGTCAGACCCCTAAAGAAGAAAAAGGGCTTGAAAATCTTACATAAAGGAACAACTTAGTTAATTTAACCTTGATCATCACAAATGGGAATATGAAGAACCAATTATTAAATGCGACAATTTCCTTGTCAATCTGCTTGATAGATGAATTTGGTATCTGGGTTGAGATTGCATCGACCATGTAGATTGCTTTTGGTAGGATTGTCACTTTTTCATGATATTAAGTCTTCTAGCCATGAACAGGACACATTTTTTTCCATTTCTTTAGGTCTTTTATTGTGTCATACAGAAAAGCTCTGTAGTTTTCTTTGTTAGGGCTTTTGTATCTCTAGTTAGGTTCCAAACTGTATTCCAGAGTGGTTGTACCATTTTACAAGCTCACCAACAGTGTATGAGAGTTCCCTATCTCTCCTCATCCTCTCCAATATTTATTGCTTGCTGCCTTGCTAAACTTTTCCCTGCTACTGGTATCTGATCATGATTTTTATTCGCATCTCTCTTATTGCCAGTAATGTTGAGTATTTATTCAAGTGTCTGTTGGCCATCTGCAAGTCTTCCTCTGTGAAAAGTCTACCCATGTCTTTAGCCCATTTTGTAATTGAGTTATCAATTGTTTTCTTCTGGAGGTAGGATATTCTGTGAACTTTTGTTATGAGACGTTTGTGTGAGATGGTATTGTCAAATGTTTGTTTCCAGTGCTTGAGTTTTCTTTTCACCTTATTGAAAAAAAGATTTTGATGAGCATAAGGGGTTAACCTTTAGAATGACCCATTCAACAATGTTATCCTCTCCAAATCGTGCGTTTCTGGCTATATTTGACTTGATTTTCTTTTCATGCATAATGTGAGAAGTGTATCTTGTTTCAGTTTTCTGCAGGTCAATGTTCAATTTTGCCAGAACCAAGGAGTCAAAAGATGTCATTGTTATCAGAGGCAAGAAATCAAAAGATGACTTGCATTAGAAAAATCTGCTGTCGAGGACCTCTCCAAGGGGCTGAGCAGCAACAATGTTTAGTTTAAAGAACAAAGTGAGGCTGATTCAAACTGTGGGGGTTTGTGTTGTTTTAATGCTTCCTATGAGTCTTAGTCAAAAGGCTGCTCAGAATGACAAAGCAAAATACTACAATGAAATTTGCGAGGAGCTAGAGTCAGAAAATCAAAAGGGCCGGACTCGCTCAGCATTTCTTAAGCTCAAGGAACTGAAGAACAGATTCAAACCTAGAGTTGCTGTAATCAAGGATGCTTTGGGCAGAATATTA
>NW_006399785.1:7372483-7380159 GCF_000299155.1 Elephantulus edwardii
GTTGGACAATGACCAAGGTTGAAAGAACAATCGATGCTTTTGAATTGTGGTGTTGGAGAAGAGTACTGAATATCTTAATGTTCTCCAAAAGAAAAAGCAAATATGTCTTGCAGAAACTGTAGCCATGATGTTTCTTAGAGGCAAGGATGATGATACTTCCTCACACATATTTTGTACAATTTTTTACGAGGGACCAGTCTTCGAAAAAAAAAAAAAAACATTATTCTTGGGAAATAAGATGATCAGCAAAAGAAAAGAAACCTTTAAAGAGATGCATTAACATAGTTACTATAACTATCGGCTTACTTGTATCAAAGCCGATGAGGAAGGTGCAGGATATATAAGTTTTCTAGGAGCGGTGGTTGACTCAATGATGTCTAACAACAATAATAGCAACCATGTGGCAATACAAAGGATATATCAAAGCAGAACTTGTTCAAGGTCTAATGCTTGGAAAAATGGAGAAAAATACGAAGACCCTCAATGAGATGGATTGATTCAGTAACTGTAACAATGAACATGACCATGGCAGTGATTATGAGGATAAAACAAGATAGGCAAGCTTCCTAACTATGTTAATATTGGTCTTTATTAGCCATAATCTGTGGCATGGTTGTTGTTGTTGTTGTTAGGTGCCATCGAGTCGTAGACGACTCATAGCGACCCTATGAATGAAAGGCCTGAGCACTGTTCGTACATTACAGTTTCCAGAGGCAAGCCATTTTGGATTGGATGCTGTTCCTGCTGCCAGGCTTATTTTAGTCAGGAAGCTCCACCAAACACTGTGCACCATGGATAACCATTACCACGTTTGTCACATCAGTGTCACAGTGTTCAGCATCACAGCAACCACGAGTTACCTCTGTACAGCAGTGCACAGACCAGTGCTAGACCATCTAGAAGAATGTTTGACAGGAAAACAATTTGAACCTGGCCTGAGGGCCGCAGATTAAAATCACCCACCTTCAGCTTGGTAGCATAACTTTCTGTCCACTAGGCCAACACAGATCTCTCTACGTCATCGTTGTCATTGTTGTTAGGTGACATGAAAAAAGTAATTATTTTTTAAAAGACCATAAATAAACATCAACCTAACAAAATGTTAAGATATTTGAATTCTTCACTCTGCAGACAACAGTTTACTTACTCTGCAACTCTGAATTGTAAAACCTTTAGCCAGTAACTTGGGAAATGTTGAAGGTAATGTCACTTATGCATGATAAAACAGTATGTAAGAGAGGGAATTTTGAAAATGCAAAAATTATTCATTTTAATGTATTTAATGCTGTGTGTTGTCATGTATTGCTAAGAATGAAGCACAATGCTCTCCAATCCCTCCACATTAGGTAGTAATTCATAAAGTCATTGCTTCTGTGTGCCGCATAGTATGCCATTGTGTGAATGTTCCATAATATCTCAATCCATTCCCTTGTGGTTGAACATCACAGTATCATAAAGACAATTACTGAACAGGACCATTATTATAGAGGGTGTACTGGGATCCAAGGAGGAAGGATGCTTAAACTTGGGGTTGCACAATTTGACAGGTGGAGGGAGGGATTGGAAAGGAAAGGAGAAGGACCCGCTGTGAAAAACATTGTACATGAACTTCATAAACTTTGCATGTAAACCAGTTAAAATATTTGGAAAAAAAAAAGCTCCAACAAAAACAACGAAGCACAATTCTACAAATATTTGCTAAACTGAGACCAAACCAGTTTCCCTCAAGTTGATCCTTAAGATCATAAATCTTTACGGGAGAAGAATGTTTATCTTTTTCCATGGAACAACTGGTGGCATAAACCTCTGAACTTTTGGTTTGCAGCCTCGTATCTTAGGTGCGATGTCGCCAGTGTGCTGGTTGTTATTGTTGTTAAGTGCTTTCTAGTTGACTACAACTCATAGTAGTCCTAAAAACAATAAATCTGGAACTTGTCCCAATCTGTGCCATTCCAGGATCCCTAATATTCTCAAATCCATTGTTATGGTCATTATGTCAATTTATCTTGTTGAATATCTTATTATTCTCTTCTATGGCCCCTCCACCTTTCCTAGCATGATTTTTTTTTTATTAAGTTTCAGGACTTTAAAAAAAAAGAAAATAAAAAACAACAAAAACCACAAACCTATCCCAGCCAAGGGGACTGGACATCAGAAGCCAGCCTGACCAGGCACATGCGTCCTTGGGCATGCCCACTGACGCTTTCTTGTCCAGCTAGCAAGCATACCACCCCTCCAACCACATCTGATGCCCACCCAGATTCAGGTCCCTGCTCCTGCTGCTGTCAGTCTGAGAAACAGTTCCAGGGCACCTATGCAGAGACACAGGGAAGGCAGAGGGGAAAGGCTATGAGAGCCAGCCAGATGGTTTAAAAATTCTTGAGGAACTCCTCAGCCACGACGCACGCTCCCTGGCATTGACCGGCAGCTTCATCTCACTGATCACCTTGTCAATCTCCTCCATGAAGTGGATCATAAAATCTTTTTCCCAGGATTGCCCCTCTCCTGAAAACATGCCAAAGTATCTGAGACAAAGTGTTAAGATCCTTGCCTAAGGAGGATGCTGGTTTTACTTCCTCTAAGACAGACCTACTTGTCCTTTATCCAATTCGAGGGGTGTCCAGTAGCTTTCTCTAACACCGCATTCCACAAGCATCAATTCTTCATATGTCATCCTTATTCATTGTTTAGAAAAATTTTCATGTATGTTAAGAAGACTGGTTAACTAACATTTTAAAATGTTAGAAAATATTAAAGGTTGTGAAATGTGAATTTGATGTGTGAGGTTGTGAATTCTTTTGTTGCTAAAGATTAAAGTAGGGATATCCAGATTACACACACACACACACACACACACACACACACACACACACACACTCCCATGTACATACATGCCTTGTCTTTGGGTCATTTCTGGCTCATGGGGACCCCATGTGTTACAAAGTGGAAATGCAGCACAGAATTTTCTTGGCTGTAATTTCTTTGGTAGCACCGAACCTTTGTTCTTTGATGCTACTAAGTGATTTCAAATTGCCAGCTGTTAGTCAAATGTACATTATTATCAATACCAAAGATCTTGTCTGAATAACAATCCTCCAAAAGCTATCTGAGTGAATGAAATGCCTTTGGCAGCCAGATGACTGCAGACTCTTCCCCTTCTCGCAGCATATATTCTCTTACTTAAACATGATATAATGCATGGAAGCATTGGTGGCTAATGGTACGTAGTTACATTGGAAACGCAATGCTACGTGATTCAAAACTGTTGAGAAAGATGAGAAATCTTACCCTGTACAATTAATTAATGGGCCCTGAAAGCCCACTGGAGAGTCAGCTATGAGTCAACTTTGATTTGATGGCACACAACAACAGTAACAATACAGACAACAGGCATTTTTAAAATTCCATTGAGTTATGACAACTGTACACACTCACAGGTGCTCCAGTGCACACATAAATATACAGAATAAGGCAAAGTACTTTATGAATTTGTCATTTTGAGAATGACTGTATATAAATCATTCATTTAAATTTCATCTTCTTGGAAGATTATATCAATTCTTCCTGTAGTTATATTCAAATTGAAAATATTTGAACTCTTTGTTTGAAACAATAATTTATTATTATTATTATTATTTTGTCAAATGGTTCTCCATTTGCCTGGGTAACATAAACTGAAATATTTCCTTCATCATCAAACAAAATTTATACTTCCTTTCTGAATTGATGTCTCCATTTATATTTTAAAGACAACCTTGCAACATAAAGGAACTAAAAGCTCACAACTCTAAATTGGTTTAACGTCCATTTAAAAAAAAAGGAATGCAAATTAAATTGTGAGAGGGAGACATAAATGCCTCTTTCATTTGTGACAAATTGATCTAAAAAGCCTACTGATCATCCAAATGTTACATCTGGACTTTGTATTAGCACATGGAAATTCATGATAGAAAATATACTATGTGTATTAAGATGACTAATGCAGCACATGAGCTGTAATTTCTCTTCCATTTAAAATTAAACTTTCTCATCTGTGTGACAATTGCTTCAGCTTTCATCAGTACTCTCAGACTGTTGCAGTTAACTACGTAAAACAAATAGCTGTAAAGAGCTCCTATCATGTAAATTGCATGTTTGTAAGGTCATATTATTGTCTAATTTCAGAAAAAATAAATAGTGCATTGTTCTACATGATGCTGTATTATGTAGGAATCAGGTGAAAATTTGGTGAAGAAGAATTGATGCCTTTGAGTTGAAGTATTAGAAAAGAGTATTGAACATACCATTGACCACAAAGAGAATAAACAGGTTTGTCTTGGGTAAAATAAGTTTCTTCTTGGAGGCTACGATTTTGAAGCTCTGTCTCACCTACTTTGAGCACATGACCAGGAGGAACCAGTCCTTGGAGAAGGATATCATGTTTTCAAAAGTGGAGGGACAGTGAAGGAGAGAAAGATCCCAGATGAGATGGATTGACAAAATAATGGGGTTTGTGGGGCAGATGATGTTGGAGTCAGGCAGATTGGCTTAGGACACAACAGGGTTCAGAGCTATTGTACACAGGATTGCTATGAGTCACAGGTGACTTGATGGCACATAACAACAACATACAGACTATATCAAAAGGCTACCTAACTCATGATAATCTAAGTAGTAACGTCCAAAAGATACAATGTGAGCTTCAAGCACACACTACACGTATAAATACACTTTTCCAGGCACATTCAAAACAGAAAATTAAGTTTGGGTGGCCTTGTGATGACACATTGCACTGCCAACCCAAAGGTATGCAGTTTGAGTTTGCCAGAAAGAGGGGCAATATTCTCCCATGTCATTTACAGCCTCTGAAAATATTCCAGAGTGTGAGTTGATTAGAACTTGGTACACATACTAACAACAATAGCTGTGTCATTTAATACATATCTATAATCAACACTCACAGAAATGGTTATCAAGAAAATAAATGATGTACTATGTTGAGCAAATGTGATGCCATGGATCTCTTTAAAGAAAGTACATCATTTTCAAAAGCTAAAATATGCCTGACCTAAATTGTGATAGTCTCAACTGCTTTATATGCATATGATAGTTGGACTATTAAGGAAGACAAAAGGAATGATGCCTTTGAAATATGGTGTTGGCAAAGAATATTGACTATATTGTGATCTTCCAAAACAGTAAAAATACCTTTCTTGGAAGAAGAATAGTCAGAGTGCTCCTTAGAAGCACAAAAGGAGGAGTGGAAGGAATCCTTGGAAAGGAAATTATACCTGGAGAAGTAGAGAGGTTCAGTGAAAGACAGGATGACCCTCAGTGATATGGACTGGCACAATAACAATAACAAGAGTATTGATTGTAGATCAAAGCAAAATTAAATTGTTGGCAATTTCAATCTTTTCTCCAATATCATGTTGCTTCTTATGAGTCTTCACCAACGGTGAAAATGTTTGTCTTCTTGATGTCAAGATTCAATCTGTATTGAATGATGTAGTCTTTGACCTTCTGAAGCAAGATGTTCAAAGTCTCTTCACTTTAACCGAGAAAGGCTGTGTCATCTATACAATGTAGGTTGCTGAAGAGTCTTTCTCTGATTCACATTCTTCTTCATAGAGTTCAACTTCTTGAAAGATATACTCAGCAAAGAACTTGGATTATTATAGAGAAGGAATATATCAATCTGATGTATATATTTCCTGTTTTTAAACCACGCAATATCCCCTTCCTTGACTCTGGAAAGAATCACTGGAGAAGCTCAATATCAGCAGTCAAAACCAGACCATGTAATTCAAAGGCATCCATTCTTCTTTGGTCTTCCTTATTCATTGCCATACTTTGACATGCATAGAAACCAATTGAAAATACCATGGCTTGCAACAACGGAACACATTTTTTGATTTCTTGACCAGTTACCATGAATGTTGATTATAGATCCAAGTAAAATGAAATTCTCGACATCTTCAGTCTTTTCTCCATCAGCCATTATATTGCCTATTGGCGCACTGATGAGAGTTTTTGTTTTCTTGATGTTGAAATGTAACCCATATCTACTAGGAAGTGTAAAATTCTTCTTTTTTTCAATAAAATCTTCCTTTAATTGTGATTTTAATAAATATTTACAGAGAAGTTAGATTTTCATTCACTCATTGGTGCACATTTTACCCTCTCACCCTTCTTTCCTCTGTCACCCAGTTCTTTATTTTTTCAATGTGTAAAATTCTTACCTATCTTTGCCCTTATGTTCCCAAAATTTAGAAAAGGGAGAATCCTCCAGCCAGAGTATTCTCCATTGGTCCACAAAGCTGTACATAGCTCACTGATAATACAACCCACACAGTATTAATTTATTAGGATGATGCTGTTCCTAGGTGTGAACAAGTCAAGTCTGAGTTGTAGTGACATTAAGTACATCAGAGAGAAGTACTATCTCTTCATGGACAATCATCACAATCATTGTCAAGTTTGTGTCCATTTTACACTCATTGGCTCTATCTACCTTATTAGGGGGATTTGGATTAGCTGGTGATATTTAAAAATCACATATCATAAAAATCTACTTTACAATGTTCTCATGAAAAATTCAGTCTGGACACTCTCAGGTCCAGTTTTTGCATGGATTTGTGGTGTCATCAATTCCTCTTCCAGTGTATTCCTTTGATTAACTCTCAGTGATTCCTTTGAAATTTGTTGTGCCCCTTACTGGGTATAGTTGTGTTACTGGCCTTAGACAGTCAGTAAGCACAGTCAGAGACAGAAGCAAGCCTTTGTGTCTCACTTACCCTGCCCATGGCTCTGTGCCCAATTGCCCTTGCCTCTGTGCTGGCACCCTGACAGCAATGACGTTGATGACTAAGACTGCTATAATTATATTTCCTTGGTCACCAAAGTGCGTGTAAAATAAAACCATGATTAATCTCTGCTATAGAAATCATTCAAGAATCAATGCCCACGCTGTTATTAAATTATATGTGAAATGAAGCACAAACCCAACAAAGAGACATATCTTCTTATCAGCGCTATGCACAAAACGTGATTAGATTGCACAGTGGCTATTAGGTTTGCATCCAGCAAGTCAGTAACAGAAATCGTAATAAATATCCTTGGACAGTGTGTCCTCTGAGACACATGTTTGATTCCTAAGTCCTTAACATGTCTTTTCCTTTTCAGTAAATACTGGTTATTTAGTTAATAGCCTTATTTTACTAAAATATTGGACTAATTTCTTTGATATTCTTGTTAGATGCCGTTGTATTCTCACAAAGACAATACAGACAACAGAATGAAACACTGCTCAGTTCTGGGTCATCTTGCAGTAGAGGCTGTACTTGAGGTCATTGCTGCAGCCAATGTCAGTAAATCTTGTTGAAGTTTTATGTTTTCTCACCTTCCCAAATATGATAAATCCTTCTCCAGGAATTGATGCCTCCTTATGACATGTAAAAGATGCGATTGTTTGTGCTTTTAATAGTCCATAGTATAGTCAATATTCCTCAGCAACATTATCATTCAAAGGCATCATGTATTCTTTTTTTATATACTGCTATAACTACAGTTATATTTCACTTAGGAAGAATTTAACATTTTGACTAGTGGCTGAATGCTTAAATAATGTTGTTGTTGTTGTTATGTGCCATCGAGTCGTTTCCAACTCATAGCGACCCTATGCACAACAGCCCTAA
>NW_006399785.1:7382400-7394727 GCF_000299155.1 Elephantulus edwardii
CCAACTTTTGCATTCCAGTCACCCATTATTATCAATGCATCTTGATTGCATGTTTGATCTATCTCTGACTGTAAAAGTTGGTAGAAATCATCTATTTCTTCTTCTTTGGCTCTGGTTGTTGGTGCGTATATCTGAATGATAGTGGTATTCACTGGGCTTCCTTGTAAGCGTATGGATATAATCCTGAAGTACTTAAATAATACATTTAAAAATTTAGTAATACAACCAACAGATGTATTTCTAAAAGTTCAAAATGTATTATTTAAGTATTTAGCTGCTAGTGAAAATGTTAAATTTTTCCCAAGTCAAATAAAAATGTAATTATACGAGTATTAAAAAAAAGGATAATTGATATCTTTGATTGATAATGTTGGTGAGGAGTTTTGAGGGTACCCTGAACTGCTAGGAAAATAAACAGATTCGTCCTGGAGAGGGGTAAACCAGGTGGCTCCTTGGAGGCAAGGATTCTGAGGCTTCGTCTGACTTACTTTGGACATGTTGTAAGGAAGGACCGGCCCTTGGAGAGGGACGTCATGCTTGGGAGGATGGAGGGACAGCACAGGAGAGGAAGACCATGTATGAGGTGGATTGACTCAGAGACTTGGGTAATCGGGATGGGTGTATCAGAAACCGCGTGATTGGCACAGGACAAAGCAGAGTTTATGGCTGTTGTACATAGGGACGCTATGAGTCGCAAGAGACTCCACGGCATATAACAACAACAACAACAACAACAACAACAATATTTGTAAAGGTTCTACCAACTGTGGAATACTGTTCTTTATTGTATTGTTTTATTCTAACCAGTACAAATGTTCTGACTTTAATGATTTCACACAGAACTGGGTTCAGTGACTGTAGACAGAAGGCTGAATTTGCTGTTGTGATAATCTAAGAAAGCTGGAGCCTCTACTGTTAAGAGGTCTGCCCCAAATGAAGTAGATCCTGCAGTCTGGCTTTGCTCAGAGGAAGTGTGATGTGAGAGAGATGCCTCTCCTTTCCTAGCCATTGCTTTATCCACCAAAAAATACGGAAGGTGTCCCAAATTTGCATGCCATCCTCACGCAGGGGCCATGATAATCTTTTCTGTATCGTTCCAGTTTTAGAATATGTGCTGCCAAAGTGAGCGCTCAATTGTTCTTTAAGCTTCCTTATTCACTGTTCAACATTTGCATGAATATGAGGAAACTGGAAATATTATAATTAGGGTCCAGATTATCATAATCATCAAAGTTACTTCATTGTTTTTTAAAGAAGTCCTTGCAGCTGACTTGCCCAATGGCACTGGAATCTATTACTTGGTTTCTAATCTGCAGCTTCCCTGGGTGTTCATTTTGTTGTTGGTAAGTACTGTTAAGTCAAGTATGACTCACAGTGAACACAAAGTGAAGATCTAAATCCTGTCTTATCCTTTGCTATGCTTATTATTCTCCACAAAAGATTTGATCCAATTGCCCTAGACATTGTATCAATCCATCTCATGAGTATCTTACTTTCCTTCACAGACTATATACCTTTCCAAGAATGATGTCCCTTTTCAAAGGTGACATAGGTCTCCTAACAACATGTCTAAATAGTGTGGGAGGAAGCTTTACCATCCTTCCCTTCAAAGAGAACTCTGATTTCACTTTTCCCAAGACTTATCTATTTGATCTTTTGGCAAACTCTGGAATATTCAGCACTTTTCTCCAAAACCACAACTCAAATGTATTGATTCTTTTCCTGTCATACTTATTCACTGTTCAGATCTCAGATGTACAGAAGGTAATTGGAAAGACTGTGGCTAGACACTGGTGCACTTCAGTCTTTAACCAACATCATTGCCCTCCAGGACTTTGGAAAGATCCCCGAGAGGAGACTTTCATAATACAATATGTCTCCTGATCTCCTGGCTGCTGGTATCAAGCAAGATGAAGTCATTGCCAATTTCAATCTTTTCTGCATCTATTATGGTGTGGTCTGTAGGCTCAGTGATGAGGATTTGCGTTTTCTTGGTGTTGAGATGAAATTCATATTAAAATCTGCAGTGCTTGATTTTCTGAAGGAAGTGCCTCAGGACCTACTCCCTTTCAGCAAGCAAGGTCCTCTTCATATTGCAGTTTGTTGGTGAGTCTTCCTCCAGTCTTAATGCCACACGAATCTTCATAAAGTTCAGATAAACGACAATTTGCTCAGCATACAGATAGACTTGGTGTTGAAAGGCATTTTCACATTTTCTCTGATACACATTTCCTGATTTTTAATTTTTTTTACAGTAACCAATGGTTTATATTTGGAGGATAGAAGTCGTGAGCATTGGACACCTTGAAGATTTTGTGAAGAAGGTAATCTATGTGGCCTCTGTCATATAAGGTAACTTCCATGTAACATGTTGAGTTGAGAAATGAAACAAAACACTTGGACTTTATTCCAGCTCTCAATATTAGAGATTGTAATTTAAATAGTATTGTTGTTGTTGTTGTTATGTGCTGTCGAGTCACTTGCAACTCAAAGTGACCCTACCTATGTACAACAGCCCTAGACCCTGCTCTATCCTGGGCCAATTGCACTGCCTCTGACACACTCATCCCGATTACCCAAGTCACTCAATCAATCCACCTCATAGAGGGTCTTCCCCTCCTGTGCTGTTCCTCCACCCTCAAAGCATGATGTCCCTCTCCAAGGACCTATCCCTCCTTACAACACGTCCAAAGTTTGTCAGATGAAGCACCAGAATCTTTGCCTCCAAGGAGCAGCCTGGTTTAACCCTTTCCAGTATGAATCTGTTTGTTTTCTTGGCAGACCATGATACATTCAATGATCTTCTCCAGCACCACAGCTCAAAGACATCAATTTTCCTTCTATCCTCCCTAATCATTGTCCAACTCTCTGATACATAGTAACTGATTGCAAAGACCATGGCCTGTATCAGACACACCTTAGTCTCTAGAGACACACTGCTGCTCTTGAGTACTTTAGAGAGGTCGCTAACAGCAGACTTTCCCATTGCAATATGTTTCTTGATTTCCAGGATGCTGGTGCCAAGAGTGTTGACCGTGGAGCCGAGCAAACTGAAGCTATGAACAATCTCAATCTCTTTGTCAGCCATCCTGATGATGCCAATTGGTCCAGTGGTGAGAATCTTTGTTTTCTTGACATTGAGCCTCAGTCCATACTGAAGGCTGAAGTCCTTGACCCTCTGCAGCAAGTGCGTGAGGTCCTCCTCAGTTGTAGCAAGCAGGGTTGTGTAATCTGCATAATGCAGATTGTTAATAGATCTTCCACCAATCCTGATGCCACACTTCTCCTCATAGAGCCCAGCTTCTCAGATAATCTGCTCTGCATACAGGTTAAAAAGGTATGGAGATAGGACACATCCCTGGCGTACACCCTTCCCAGTTTTGAACCATCAGTGTTACCCTGCTGTGTTCTGACGACTGCCTCTTGGTCCAAGAATAGGTTTCACGTTAGCACGATTAAATGTGCTGGGATTCCCATTCTTCTCAGAGTCAGCCACAGTTTATTATGATCCACGCAGTCAAACACCTTTGCATAATCAATGAAACACAGATACACATTCTTCTGGTATTCCCTGCTTTCAGCTAAGATCAATCTAACATCAGCTACAATATCCCTAATACCACGACCCCTTCTAAACCCAGCCTGGACTTCTGGCAGTTCTCTGCTGATGCACTGTTCCTGTTGTTGTTGCATAATCTTCAGTAGAATCTTGATTGCTTGTGAAATCAATGATATTGTTCTGTAGTTTCCACACTCTGTTCGGTCACCCTTCTTTGGGATGGGAACAAATATAGATCTCTTCCAGTCAGTTCAGATTTCTTGGCACAACTTGGTGAGCACAACCAGGGCAGCATCTGTTAGCTGAAATATGTCAATTGGTATACCATCTATTCCTGGGGCCTTATTTTTTGATATTTCCTTCAAAGCAGCTTCAACTTCTTCCTTCATCACCATAGGCTCTGCTCAAATGTTATTTCATTAAATTCTTCTGTGCCTGCCAATTCCTTTCGGTACAATGATTCAGTATATTCCTTCCATCTTCTTTTAATACTTCCTGGGTTATTTAATATTCTGCCTAAAGCATCCTTGATTATAGCAACTCAAGGTTTGAATTTATTCTTTGGTTCATTGAGCTTAAGTAATGCTGAACGAGTTTGGCCCTTTTGGTTTTCCGACTCTAGCTCCTTACACATCTCATTGTTATATTTTGTTTTGTCATTCCATGCTGCCTTTTGGAATCTTCTGTCCAGCTCTTCAGTATCTTGAATTCTTCCTTGTGCTATATGGCTTCTTTGTGCTCCAGTGCAATCTTCAGAGCTTCTTCTGACATCCATTTTGGTCTTTTCTTCCTCTTTTGTCTTTGTAATGACTGTTTGCACTCTTCCTGGATGATACCCTTCATATCCTCCCACAACTCATCTGGTCTTCACTCATTAGCATTCAAGGCCTCAAATCTGTTCCTGAGATGATTCTGAAATTCAGGTGGGAGAAAATCAAAGCTATATTTTGGCTCCTATGGATTCAGTTTCATTTTCCTCAGCTTCAGCTTGAACTTGCATATGAGTAGTTGGTGGTCTGTTCCATAATCAGGTCCTGGCATAGATTTTACAGCTGATATTGAGCTTCTCCAGTGATTTTTTCCACAGATATAATCGATCTGATTCCTATGCATATCATCAGGTGAAATCCATGTGTATAACCTGCTTTTATGTTTCTTATAAAATGTATTTGCAATGAATAAGTCATTGATTGTACAAAATTCAATCATTCTATCTCCAGCTTCATTAGTAATAATATTAGAATAGTATTAGAAATAGTATTAGAAGCTCAAAAACAATCTCCTAATTTTAAACTATGAAGTGTTCCAATTTGGGGGGAGAAGGATGGGCAATATCCTCCTATGCTATTATTTACCTCTGAAAACCAGCTGGAGGGTCAGCTATGGGTCAGTTCCAACTCGATGGTACACAACAACAACAAGTGTTCCAATACTCTGTTTGACATCAGTTTTTGGTCTGGGTATATTACTTCTGTAATAGCTTGACTCCGGAAACCCTATGAACCTGGAGAAAGGATGAAAGTTACACAAGTGTTGAGGACTTTCATTCATAGGATCATTATGAATTGCTTAAAACCTGATGGCACTTAAAAACAACACAACACAGATTTCAAGGAAGCGTAGTTAAGTGTTCTGTTAGCCATAATTTGTTATGCTCCTCATTGTCAAATGCCTTTGGATAGTATATATATATAAAATACAGTATAAAATACAGACATTCCTCTGATAGTCTCTGCTTTCAGCCAAGATCCATCAGACATCAGCAGTGATGTCTCTGATGTCATGACCTCTTCCAAACCTAGCATGAACTTCTGGCAGTCTTCTATGAATGTATGTTCAATTTTGAATGATCTTCAGCAATGTTTTACTTGCATGTGACATATTAACGATATTGGTTGATAATTTTCATATTCCGTAGAATCACCTTTCATGGAAATTGAAACAAACATGGTTCTTTTCCAGTTAATTGGCCAAGTAACTTCTTCCAAATTTTCTGTCACAGCCTGGTGAATACACACAGGGCTGTAACTGTTGTCTGGAATGTGCCAGTTGTTGTTCCATCAATTCCTGGGACCTACATATTGCCAATGTTGTCAATGCAGCTTGAATTTCTTCTCTGTCACCACTGACTTTTTAACATATACTAATTCTTGAATTTTTTTCAACAAAATCATTTTTGTATAGTGACTCTGTGTATTCCCTCTATCTTCTTTTGATTTTTCTCATAATTCAAAATTTTTTTCTATAACATTTCTCAGTATTTCAACTTGAAACTTGAATCTGAATTTCAGTTCTTTCAGTCTGAGAAACACAGAGTGAGTTTTTCCTTTTTATTCTTGAACTCCAGGTCTTTGCACATTCCATTATAACACTTTACTTTGTCTTCTAGGCCCACCTTTGAAATCTTCTGTTCATCTCTTTTACTTTGGCATCTCTTCCCTTTGTTTTGGTGTCCTGATGTTCTAATACTATTTTCAGTCTCTGCTTACATTCATTTTGGTATTTTCTTTCTCCTATGTCTTTATAACAAACTACTCTCTTCATGGATGATATCTTTCATGTCATCACACAGTTCATCAGGTCTTTGATCCTTAATATTCAATGCCTCAAAATTGTTATTGAGATAATTTTTAAATTAAAGTGGGATAAACATAAAGTCTTACTTTGGCTCTTGTAGACTTGTTTTAGTTTGAACTTTTACATGGACGTATAGATGTTGTTTGTTGTTATGTGCCGTCATGTCATTTGCAACTCATAATGATCCTGTGTACAGCCCAGATCCCTCCCTTATCCTGAACCAATCTTATTGTCTCTGACACATCCACCTCCAGTACCTTAGTAACTGAGTCAATCTATCACGTCCAGGAATTCCTTTTCCCATATTTTGGTTCCACCCTTCCAAGAATGATGTCCTTCTCCAAGGACTGGTGCCTCCTGGTGACATGCCCAAAGTATATCAGATAGAGCTTCAGAATCCTTGCCTCCAAGAAGAAGCCTGGTTTCACTCTTTCAAGGACAGATCTGTTGGTTCACGTGGCAAACCACGTATGCTCAATACTCTTCTACATCACCACAACTCAGCCATTGATTCTTGGTCTATAATCTTTACTCACTGTCTAGCTCTCAGATGCATAGCAAATAATTGTGCAGACTATGGCCTGATCATGAGCACCTTAGTCTCCAGACTGACACGTCACTATACTAGAGAGCTCTCTGACAGCAGTTTTTCCCATTGAAATCCATCTTTTTATTCCCTGAATGTTGGTGGTTAGAGTGTTGATTGTGGAACTAAGCAAGCTGAAATTGTTAACAATCTCAATCTCTTCTCCATCTATCTTGATGCTACCAATTGTCCCAGAGGTGAGAATCTTTGTTTCTTGATTTTGAGCTTCAGTCCATATTGAAGACTACAGTCCTTGACCTTCTGCAGCAAACACCTCAGATACTTCTCAGTTTCATCAGATAGATGTAATAAATATTCTGCTTCTAGAAGCTTCTCTCTCATGTAATTCACAGTCTCCAAAAACTCACTACAGGGTCAGTTAGAAGTCATTTCTGTATAAATAACAATGAGGATGAGAAGAACCCAGATCATGAGACTTTCCATTGGTTTTTTTTCTGTGGTACCTTTATTGTCATGCAAAGAACGTGCCTCAACTAGTTTGCTTGTCAAAGAAGGATAAAAGATATGGAATGAAGTTGTTCTTGCCACTTCACTCATCTGTATTTTAAAGAATATAGAGATGGCAACAGAGCTCAGATAAGTTTAGCAGAACAAGAAACAGGAAATAATGATCTTAAGTAACCTGGGTTGCTATGATGTTGAATCTTGTACCATTGGAGTATCAAATACAAAAATGGTTTCCCATTGTGGACAGTGTTTGGTGGAACTCCCAGATATAAAACAGGTTTGGGAGCAGGAGTGGCATCCACTACCTAAACCACATGCCTCTGGAAACTAGGAATTTGGAGAAATGACGATAGTTATTGAAAGGCATTAGGTCTTTTGTTCATAGAGTCACTATGAGTTGTGCTTGATTCAGTAGCATTAACAGTTAAGTATGATATTTGATATCACTAATTACACAGCCATATTGACACAATCACTAACCAGTTGGTCAGTGTTGTAAATGACACATTGTCGTTTTGTATTTATTGGCCTCCAAATTACATAATGGTATGCTGTTTGATTTAGTGGGAAGAATAATGGCCTCCACAAATATATATATTATCCTCAGAATTTGTGAATTTAATTTCATTTAAAAAAGAGATCTTTCCAGATGTTTAATTAATATTTAATCCAGATGTGATTAAACTAATTAGTGCAATGTAAGATCATCCTGTATTTAGGTAGTTGTTGCAGTTGTTGTTAAGTGTCATCAAGTCGTAGACAACTCATGGTGAATCTAAACAGAAGACCTGAACCCTTGTATAAATTTCTTCATTTCTCCAAGTTCTTAGGGTTTCTGGAGGCAAGCTATTTCAGAAGTGGATGCCACTCCTGCTTCGAGGCTTGTTTTAATTGGGGGGCTCCACCAAACACTGTCCACCATGGGTAACTGTTATCGCATTTGACGCTTCAGTGTAACAGTGTTCAGCTTCCCAGCAACCACGAGTTAACAAGTAAATGGACAGACAAGTGCTATCTATAACAATGAGAAGAACTGAGGGCCGAGATTAAAACAACAACATAGAAGGTAGATGAATGTATTTAGGAGTAACTTTAAATATAGGGAAGTGTCATTAGGAAAAAAGAAAAGATAAGGTAGAAATGTTTACATATGGGAATAAAGAAAAAAATGAACATGTCAGAGACAGAAATTGGCATTATGCAGGAGAAGCTGGAATAGGCAAAAGCAACTCTCCTTGTTCAACCAACATTTTGTCTCCTGGTTTCAAACCTACTACAGAACAAACTTCTGAGGTTTTCACTTATTTTATATCATCAAAAATTTACTAATGCCGTCTTAAACACTGGGAAGAAAACATCTCCCTCACCCCCACCCCAGGACTTGTTTTGGTGCACAATAGCTAACTTGAAGTTATGAAATGAAAAACTTTTTATTACATTACCAATGCAAGCTTGAGTTAATTATGTTTTCTGGTTCAAGCGAAAGTCTCTTCCAGTCTTTGGCTGTTCATTAACCCATTAATGTAGTAAAACATATGAAACAGTATGAAAATACAGAGTGAAATTAATCTTTACCTTTGTTTTAGACGAAAATACTCTCTATGGTGGTGGTATGTGGTTTCAGGGATTTAATGTAATTTATATTTTACATATATTCTTTATAATGCATTATTCAGTTAAATATATTCTGTTTATGTCCATTTCAAATAGAATTTGAACTCTAAGTGAGAAGCAAAAGATTCATATGTCACTAATAGAGTCTTCTATGCCGCTCAGTATTCTTTTTTTTTTAAGGTTTGCATGTTTTGTGCTTGATTGCTAGGTGATCAGAGTACTCTTTCCTTCCTCCTATCATTCTCCATTCTTCAAAGAAACACAATTAAGAATCCATACCAGTCCCTAGGTCCCCTCTGAGATCTTGTGAAAGTCACATTTCTCAGTTTATGCAACAGGAACCCTCAATCAAGGGTATCTTCAATCTGTCATCTAACAATGCTTCAGACAAAATCTCAACTTCAGAGCAAACCGAAAGCCACAGCTTTTTTTTGATTATTTTCTTTAGAAAGTATAATATGTACATTCTGAAAATAAATAAAAGAACAACAAACTTGTTTTCCTTGTTGTTGTTGTTATGTGCCAGCTAGTGGGAATATGACTCATAGCAACTCCATGAACACAGATTTGAAACCTGTCCTATCCTAGGCCATTCTCATCCCTGACCCTCTTGAGCTTATTGCTGCAGTCACTGTGTCAATCTATCTCCTCAAGAGTCTTCCTCTCTTTTGCTGACCCTCCAAATTTCTAAGTACAGTGTCCCTCTCCAAGCAATAACTTAGAACATGTCAAAAGTATGTGAGACAAAGTTTTGTCATTTTGCCTCCAGGGAGCATTTTGTCTGTAGCCTCTCCAATACACATCTGTTTTTTCTTTTGGATTCCTTGGATATTCAATACTCTTCTCAAACACCACAGTTTAAAAGCATCAACTCTTCAGCCATCATGCTTCTTCATTGTCCAGCTTTCAGATGAATAGCAAATGATTGAGAAGACCATTGCTTGAATTAGGTGTACCTCAGTCTTCAAACTGATATCACTATTTTTCAGGAATTTGGAGAGGTCCCTGACAGAAGACTTGCCCAATATTTCATCTGATCTCCTGACTGCTAATACCAACGATATGATTATAGCTCTATGGAGTTTATCTTTCAATATGAATTCCCTGTCCCTTCTTTGATGTTGTTATGTGGATGGGCAGAACTATGTGAATGGAGCCTTTTAACCTATCCATCAGAGGATTGGCTATCTACCATTCCACAAGAGGATTGGCCAGTCTCAACAATCTTCAAGAGGATAGTCTCGCCAATAAATTGAACATCCCTAGCAGCAAAGACAGAAATCTACCCCCACCAGAAAAGAGAATTTCCCCCACAGTCAGAGAAATGAGACCTCCTTCAACCCAAAGACATGTAAAATGATGGGACTTTGGGTGGAGAGGATGAGCCAAGAGTGGCTGGACTGAAAATTTTATTGGACAATTGGGTGAGAAGTCAATATTGACAATATTGACAGAACTGAGAAGTAGGGAACACTTAGAGCCAAGAGACTCACGGCTGAAGTGACTGTGTGTACATTTTGGGAGCTGTCTTGAATGTGTTCTGTTATTAATCTGAATTAATTACCTTTTGACTTTCCCAATATAGTTTTCTGTGGTCTGTGAGCTATCATATTGGATTTTAGACATAATAAGCAGTAAGATTAGTGTTGAGATTACTAGAAAGAGGCATGGAAACATGGGGGACATAGGACTTGCTTTTGTGTTATTAATGCTGTAGATGAGGATAGTTTCCCTCTGTGAAGTTGACAAAGATCACGTATGACATTCCTCACATGGCTCTTGCTCTTTTTACAGGATCCAAATGAGATTAAATGATCGACAACTTCAATCTTTTCGCCATCCATCATGATTTTGCTTTCAGTGGCAAGGATTTGTGTCTTGTTGATGTTGAGATAAAATCCATATTGAAGGCTGTATACTTTGGTCTTCTGCAGGAAGCATTACAAGTCCTTCTCATTTTAATAAGCAAGGTTGTATTATCTGGCTAGGACAGGTTGTTGATGAGTGTTCCTCCAAGTCTGATCCCACATTCTTCTTCATAAAATCCATGTTCTATGGTGATTTACTCAATATACATATTGAATAGGTAGGGAGAAAAGATACAACGTTGATACAAAACTTCCCTGATTTTAACCATGAAGTGGTGCCTTGCTCTGTTAGGAATGCATCTTATAGTATAGATATAAGTATGTACTTTGCACGAGCATAATCAAGTATTCTTGGATTCCCATTCTTCTCAATGTTAGCCATAACTTATTATAATCCATACACTCAAATCTCTTTGCATAGTTAACAAAACACAAACAGACATTCTTCGGATATTTTCTACTATCAGTCAAGATCCATCTAGCAACGACAATGATACCCCTGATGTCAGATTTGTTTTCTAAAGCCAGCTTGAACTTCTGGAACTATTTTATCAATGTACTGTTCTAGCTATTTTTGGATAATCTTCACTAATATTTTTGCATATGTTATTAATGATATTGTTCGGTATTTTCTACATCTCTTGAATTACCATTCTTGGAAATGGGAAAAAATAAGGGTCTCTTCCAACTGGTCAGTTAGCAAAGTAGCTGGCCTCCAAATTTCTCTCATAAACTGATGACCATGCCAAGACTGCCTTTGTTATTTGAAACATGTCACTTGATACTGCATAGATTCCTGGGTCCTTATTTTTTTTTCAGGGAGTTCAATGCTGTTAGAAATTCTTTCTTCATTACCATTGGCTCTTGTTCATAGGATCCTTAAATTATTCAATGCCAACAAATTCTCTTTGATCCAGTGATCCAGTGTATTCTTTCCACCTTCTTTTGTTGCTTCCTGGATCATTCAAGATTTTGCTCATAGCATCTCTCAGTATTATAGTCAACTTTTGTTTTTTTTAATATTTGTCTAAATTCCTTCAATGTGAGAAATGTTGAGTAAGTATTTCCTTTTTTATTCCCCATTTATTGTTATTGTTTTGGATTCTCAGTGCTCTAGTGCAATTTTCGGTCTTCTCTAGCATACATTTTGGTCTTTTCTCCCTCTTCTGTCTTTCTAAAATCTTTTTCCTCTCTTCATGGATTATACCCTGGCTGTCATCCCATAACTCATCTGGTCTTTGATCATGTTTTTAAAAATTTCATTCTGATTCTTTAACAAACGTTGAAAACAATGTTTTTCACAAAATATCCTTCCAATTTCCTTCACCCCAGCACCCATCAAATTGTGCAACCTTACGGTTAACATCCTACCCCCTCACCCACCCTCACCCCTCTATCATCTTTAGAATGAATGCCTCAGTCCTATTATAAAGATGATTTTCAAATTGAGGTGGGGTAGATTCAAAGTCATATTTTTAGTTTTGTGGAATTGTTTTCAGTTTCTCCAGCTTTAATTTGATCTTACACATTTAAAAAAATTAAGAGAAATATATATCAAGGCAAAAAGCTCTACACAGTCTTAAGTGTCTTTTTTTTTATTTGGTTAAATAACAAAACATTTTAATCAGGAGAGAGAACTAGAATTTTTAAGTTTC
>NW_006399785.1:7394853-7412269 GCF_000299155.1 Elephantulus edwardii
TAAGGGTAGAAATTTCTATTTTATCAGCGGTGAGGATGATTCCAGACCAGGCATTATTTGATTCTATCATAAACATAAATACTGTAAATGAAAGTAAACTTTATGACAATTAAAAATATTAGAAGAGAGATCATTATCTTTCTAAATGAAAAAAAAAATTGTTTACTTTCCTGTTACAGAAAATATTCAGTATAACGGTAAATATTGGAGAGTCGTATAGGCAAAACATTTTGTATTTTGACAAATAAACTTGAAGAAGAATCATTAACAGCTTGCAATATACAGATATATAACTTTGCCTGTTGAAACTGAAGAGGACTCAAAACACTTACTGTTGAAAATCGAAAGTTAGACAGCTTTTGAGGAACTATCTCAACATGTAAAAAAAAAATATCCTTACAACTGGTCCAAGAAGCAACATCACAATGAATATAGAAACTTTGAGATTGTCAAAGATTTCTTTTTCACTTAGATTTACAGTTTATGTCTATGGAAAGAGCAAATTAAAAATTAAATGACACATTGGGCAAATATGTTGTAAGGGACTCTTAAAAATGTTGAATAACATGTAAATTGCCTTTGATAGGATTGCCATTTTCATCATATTGAGTCTTCCTTTCTATGAACAGGGCATATTTTCCCATTTCTTCAGGTCTCTTATTGTGTCTCATTTTAAAAATACCAAAAAAAGATAATAGAAGAAATGAATTAAATCAGTATTTCAATAGTAACTGGCCAAACCCGAATTATTTCAAGAAATAGGGTATGCTGAAGAATCAATGGTACTTATCTAAGAAGTTCTTGTTGAACAATAAAGACATTGAGAAAAAAATGAAGACCTATAAATTGATACAATATCAATTGAGGTGTTTTGGAAAACAAATGGAGCCTTGGACCTGGTCACTTGTTTATGCCAATAAACTTGGAAGAGAGCTATCTGGCTAACTCACTCAAAAGTTCCATATATGTTCCTTTTCAAAATAGTCAACAGAATGTAGAAATTATTAAGTAATATTATTTATATCACGTTGTTGTTGCCGTGTACCGTAGAGTCTGTGCTGACCCTCTGAAGGATTTCAGAGGCAGTTAATTACACGGGAGGAGACTGTCCATCCTTCTCTTGCAGAGCCACTGATAACCTCAAACTGCATGTCTTCTGGATTGCAGCATAGCTTCTTGCCCTTCCGTCACCAAAGTTTCCTTTTAATTTCATATGCTTACTGAACATTTTTCCAAAACCATCTGCAATGGTATGTGGACATGGATTTCAAAGAATTCAAACTGTTGTTGAGAAAGACTGCTGTATACATCATGACTTTCAAAAGAACAAGCAAACATTTCCCGGAGGAAGTTCAACCACTTTGTGCTCTTTGGAAACAAAAAAGGAGAAATTTTGCAAGTTGTCAGGAGATATTTATTCTTGGGTAGTGGCTGGGGGAATTGTGCTTGGAAAACTGGAAGGTCAACAAAAGGTAGTAATGAAAAGGTAGTATTTCTTCAATGAAATAGATTCACACTGGGACTATAACAATGAGTTTGAGCATAGGAGAGCTTGTGAGAATGGTACAGGATAAGGCAAGGTTTTGATCTGTTGTCCCTGGAGGCACTGCTCTATGGCACTTATACACTAGCAAAGAAAGGAATGGACCATGGACCCTCGAAGACTCTTACCTTAGAAGCTGGGCCCTTGGCCACTAATTCAGGAATTTTTATTTTGTTGGACCACCAGGAAAACAAGTTGGTAGACAAAGCATCAGCATTGCAGGAGTTGATTAAACAAGATGAATAATGAAAGACGTGCTACCATGTAGATCTCAATTCTCCAAAGCACAAGTGATCAGGCAATATAGGACCAGAAGTGTTTATTTAGTTAGTTCTTCACGGGTCAATGAGAATTGAGGGCCCCTTTTAAAGACAGCTGACAATAACAATGTGGCTTCGACAACGTCTTGAACATTTTTCAGCACATTCTATTTTCTAAAATGTATATAAAGAAATGAAATTTAATCTTTTGGTGCTTCCAATTTGGAAAAGAGAAATTGTAATTGCTTTTCCTGTGAAACATCTTAGTCAAATGGTGATAAGTTTTTTGGGTTTTGTTGTTGGTTTTTTGTGGTTATTGTTTTTCCTCAGTTGCTGGTAGTTTTTTTTTTTCTTCTTCTTTCTTTTTTTGTTTTTATTTTTCGCCTAGTTTATTTACCAAATTCAAACACAAATTTGAACAAATTTTATAAACCAAAATGAGCATGAGAGTCTGAAACGTAAATGAAGAATAGTGTAAAACAGAATGTATGTGACCTTTGTAAGCAAACCAATCTAAAATAAAAATTTAAAAGAAAACCGAGGGATAAAATTCACATCAAGGGTAACCAATGAACTAGGTCACATCCATGATACTCTTGCATATGTTTTGAGTGGGGACAGTGGGAAGAAGGAGGTCCCAGTTCAGCTCAGATGGTTTTAGCAAGTCAGAGACACGATCATTACAAGCAAATGACTGAGAAGTGAGTACAAAGAATATCTGATTTTGACTTAAAATTTCTTATGCGGCAAACAGAGGTACTTCGTTAAAAATCCTAGTATCTAAGATCTGACTAAGTGAGACATTTCCACCCTACATTTTTCTTAAGTGAAAAGATTGCCAGACATAAACAATTTCTACTATACAATTGTCCTGTGTCATTCACTTAACTACAGTGAGTCAGGTGATAGCCCCCAAAAGTGTATAAATAAAGTATCTTAAATATATTAGCACAATTATGGTTTCCATTTATTAAGAGCTCTAATTTTCGAAGTTGTTTCTGTAGCTCTGCATGGAATTCTTGGAAACCCAGCAAGACCTAATTTAAACTGTTATAGTGATGTATAATATTTGACCTTGCATTTAATCAGTCTGATTATTGGGTTGTTTGATTGAGTCTAGCTGAGAGATTAACAACTGTGAATTTTAAGTTAAACTATAGGAATATTAAAAAGTGTATCACTTCTATAAAACAACCTCGCCTTAATAAACCAAGTCTAGAAGTGAATTACCAGGTCTCTACCTGATATTGGATTACCAGTATAGCCTGATGGTCTACTTCACTTTCCAGTGTCTGACGACTAAAGAATGCTGGCAAACAGCTGGCAGCCTAACACCTTCTGGAGAGCTATTCCCCTATCAGCAGAAGGATTTCTATTTTTCCAAAGGACCTAGTGCCCACACCTAACTAATTGCAGACTTGATTCTCTAAGCCAAAGCGAATGACTCCCCAGACAGTCTCCCAGGCCCCAACTTCCCTTCCTCAAAACCTAAAATTCAAACTGAGGCCTACTAGCAGCTCTGGCTGAACTAAGGCCCTAAGAACAACAGGGTTTTTTCCTGATTAAAAATATGGAGGCTTGAACTATGTGGTCAGAACGTAGCCAGATGGAAAGAGCAGAGAGCCCAGCAAATAAGGTCCCCTGCTGATATCTCCAGCCTGCTCTTTCAACGCTCTGTCCTCCTCAATCTACGTTCCAGCGGGTTGAATTTCACGCGGGTCGCCAAGGTTGACGTGTTCACTCACTCTCTTTCTTGTTTGCATTCTCTGTCACCTCAGAATCCTCGCACATGCATTCCTTGGCATTCCTAATGCTTTTACAAATCTTGTTTTACTTAGGAAAATATTGATCTACCCTTCAGAACTTGGTTGAGTATCATTCCTTTCAGAAGTAGTCACTGCTCTCCAGACTTGTGCCAGGTGCCCCTTCTCTTCACTCCCAGTGATTTTCTGCACCTACATCCCTCATAACACTCACCATACTCTATATTGTCATTTATTACATTATTGTCTCCCCAAGGACCATGTCTTAGTCATCCTTGTAGCCTCAGCAGTTAGAACAAATGCTTATTGGATAGTTCACAAAACAGATCTTGGTTTTGAAACCAGATGACTAATGATGTATTTCCAGCATAACCATCAATAATTTTTCAGTGAATTGTGACATTACTGAGCTCTTTAACTTGGCACCATCTCCCACCATGAGACAAATCTTTGCTTTTACATGAATTCTCATTAATTATTATTTTTTTTTAATTTTAAAAAACCCTTATTCACTCTTAGTGGGAGTGCAAAATGGTGCAACCACTATGGAAGGCTATATGGTACTTTCTCAAAACGTTGCAAATAGAAATACCATTTGACCCAGCAATTCCACTACTGAGAATTTACCCTAAAGAAACCATAACTGTCATCCAAGCAGATATATGCACACCCATGTTTATTGTGGCTTTGTTCACAATAACAAAGAGCTAGAAACAACCCAAGTCCCAAGTGCTCTTCAACAAATGAATGGATAGTGAAACTCTGGTATATTCACATAATGGACTACTATGCACCATTGGAAAACAAGAAACTTATGAAATATTATGCAAAAGGGATGACCCTGGAGGACATTATGCTGAGTGAAATGCCATTGTTGTAAAACAGGACTGACATCGGGGTTGAGGGAAAACAGAGAAGGAGGAGAGGAATGATGTATACTGCATTGAAACAGATGAGGGAGAGAACTATTTAAAAGGGATATATTATTGGGTATTATTGTCATTACAGGAGCCTGGAATGAAGGCTGCACAGTGGTGTGGACTTGGGGGCGAGAGATTGACTAACAATTAGAGTTTTCCTTTTACTTTTCAAGGAGAAGAGTGAACTGGTGGGGCGTGGTTGGGCAGGGAGAAAAGTGCAACAATGAATGACTGGAAACCCTAAATCTCTGTAAACTTTCATTAACATTAATGAAAAATAAAACAACAAAACCCAAGATGGCTCCTTTGGCGTGGTTGTTGGTTGGTAAGGTAATACATTATAAAGTATAAGAAGGAGCATTTAAAATCACACATGCAAACACATACACAGACACACACATGGCCAGACACATACATACCCAGAGAGAGAGAGACGGAAATATGCATGCATACACAATACTCAGGTATTCCGACGTATACCCATTCATGCTCACATACACACACACACAATACACACGCACATGTACATCAACCCATTTATGTCTATGCACGCACACAAACTCGAACATGAGTTGAAAACTCAAGGAAATTCTTCCTGAATTTTATTATTGCCTGACTGCTGTTGCCAATAAAAATTATCCAATATAATTTGTTCTTACCAACACAGGTGACAGATTAAAATTTAAAAAATTAAAATTAAAAATTAAAAGGGAAAAGAGATAGAGTCTAGTGTAAAGAAGTTGGTACGGAGACTTCAGAGCACAAAGTCTTAGTCCTACCTTCCCAGTAATGTTAATGAACTAGACATTGTATTTAAATCAATGGTAATAATCTGGAGGTCTTTCAGTCATGCATGCCTTCCAGCAGAGGACCTGGAGTGCTTAGTATTTTGAAATGTAATATAATGTAATGTAAAGTAGGCTCATTTGAGTTGAAATGTGAGGCATTTAGTCCTGTTGTTTTTACTTGGGAGTCTGTGCCTAAAGCTTGTCTATGCTTGAAGGTATGGCTCTTAGTTTAAAAATTTCTGCTTCTAGGTGTGCAGTTCAAATCCATCAAATGCTTTGCTGGAGAAGGAGGGACAATCTCCTCCTGTACCAGTCAGATCCAATTTGACGGTACACACACAAAACAATAAAATAAAAAAAACAAACAAACCAAGAAACAAAAGACCTCTAAATCTCCTTATTGTAGAATGCTGGGTAGAAGTTTAGATGACTCAGAAAGTGACCTTTTACTTCTAGAATTATTTTGAGTCATGTAAATATGGTCATTCGGGCATATTCTGGGGGCAACTGGCATAATTTTAAAGAAATATCCAGCTATGTAAGGCAAGAAGGAAACAACAAAAGATATAAAACTAAGCTTTTGAGTCCTATCTCCAGTTCACATGTTTTTAATGAATTTATTTTGTAAAGGACTGAAGAGGTCAGCAACATCACAAAAGAACTGAAAGGAAAATTACAAGTTCATAAATAACGCCGCTGCAAACACTGAGTATCAGTGTGGAGTCTCTACTGTTAATCAATAAAAAGCAGAATGTTAGATCAAACATCTCATGAACGCTAAAATGAAAGAAAACAGCGTAACCCTAACAGAGGTGCCCAAGAATAGATGTGACCATCTTTGAGGGAGCCCTGAACCGCTGCCAACACGAAGGAAATATCTTCCTTCCCTGAGTGTCAACGTCCATCTTTATAAAGTGAGGGGTTTTCTTAGATGATGATTAAATTCTAACTCTAACAATCTATCACACTACAGCCAGCAGTAATTTCTTTTATCCTGTCTGTGCTCTGTTTGTTAGTCCTGCTTCATGGAATTCATCTAAATACAATCCGCATTTGATTTTCATTCACAAGAAACCCGGCGGTGTATGGAGACTCTAATTGGAAAATTAGTATTGTTTCAAAGGCTCCAGCTTACTCTTAAAATGAGCTGCCCTCAGTATGACATGCATATCTAATTTCCCCCTTAGCTGCATGAAAGAAAAGCGTTCTCAGCCGCCCCTGACAGCTTTTATCACAGGCTATTCAACAAATGTTTTCCGTCCACTTGTCCGAGAAAGCTGATTAGAGAAAACAGCCGGTGGACACACAAAGAGGAACATTCATCCTTCACCAAGGGAGTACAAAAGACGTTCAAAATGGATGAATAGATGACCAAAAAAATGCCTCTTGGAAGATGTGTATACACATTTTCCTTTTTTATTCTACAATGGTCAGGAGTGTGACCCATCATCAGAGTCTGAATTTCAGTATCATTCCAGAAACAAATGTGAATCTCCAGCTGTGAATTAAATACTTCTATACAGCTGTGTCAGAGGCAATGCGATTGGCACAGGACAGAGCAGGGTTTAGGGCTGTTGTACATAAGGTCGCTATGAGTCGCTAACGACTCGACGGCACATAACAACAACAACAACAACAACATACAGCCTGTATCAAAAGCAAAATTATTCCATAACAAGCAGATCATTACTCTAGAGTTAATTGTGGTGGTGGTGGTGGTGGTGGTGGTGGTGTTTAAATAAGAAGATGATAAATCTCCAAAGCTTTGCTCTCCTTTCTTCAAATAAAAAGTTCTTGACTTCTTATTTTTCATCAATCATTTACTATCTTTCATCAGCACAGTCAGCTCCCTTCTGCACAATGAAAGTTATGGGTGAAATAATCCAAAGATGTTGGATTCAGGTATCTTGCCATCTTCTTTCTAACATACGTAGAAAAGAATATCTGTGCTCATTTAAAAACCATCAACTTTTCTGTTTAAATCCTAAAATATTCTCTCCTTCCTTTTAAAGTCTGTGGGTGGCACAAATGGTTAACATTTACAGGTTTTTATTGAAAAATTGGGTGTTTAAGTCCACTTAAAGGCACATTGGAAGAAAGGAGTAGCCATCTATTAGGACAAATTAACCCTTGAAAATTCTATGCAGCACATGTCTTCTCTGACACACAAGGTGGTCAGGAGTCGGAGCTGACTGGAAGGCACCTGGGTACTTATTCTTATCAAGCAGAATTCTTAGTGCAATGAAATATTTCCCGCTGCTTTCTGCTCCATTTTTCCCCCTCACTCTACCTTTATAAATGTTCTGACAGAAGGTCTAATAGATCCAATGGGATCAGTCTACCAATAGACACAAAGAATGTCATTGGAATTGACAATGAACGAAGTCAAGAAGAAAAAAAATGAGAGAGTTTGAGCTCTGCATCTGGGGAGATAGATGTAAATAACTCTCACTAAAATTAAAGAATCATCTATGAAACTAATGAGAGGGTCACATAAACCTACCCACTCATTTTCTGGAATATTCATTACTAAGCCATCCTATATAGACTATTGGTACTTTTAGTGATTGGCTTAAAGTGATCAGGGAAATCTATGGGTAATATCAAGGGAGGTGATTTACAAAGAAGTTCAGGGTCTCTTCAAGTAAGAACCAGAAAGGTCTGACTCAAATGTGAGACTTTGATAGAACATAGCCGCAAGATACCGAGCTAGAGCATCTGAAAGAAACAGAGGTTTATTAGATAATCATAACATACTATGTCTGATTCAGGCCATGGTCTTTCCAACAACCTGCAATGCATCTGAGAGCTGGACAATAAATAATGATGACAGAAGACAATTGACGCCTTTGAGCTGTGGTGGTGGGGAAAAGGACTGAATGTCCCATGTATGGTCAAGACAATAAACAGGTATCTCTTGGAAAGGGTGCAGTTGAAGTGCTCTTTGGAAGTAAGAATGATGAAACTTGGCCTTACATACTTTGGGCATATTGCTGGGGAGCGGGTACTCTTTGGAGAATGACATGATGCTGGGAAAGGTGGAGGGTCAGCAAAGGAGAGGAAGATCCTCGACTAGGTGGATTGACACGGTGGCTGCTGCAACGGGCTCTTGTGTGTCAGGAAGAGTGAAGATGACACAGGATAGAACAGGGTTTCGATCCTTTGTTCATAGGGTCATTTTGAGTCATACTCAATTCAACAGCACCCAACACCAACCATAACAAAGACAGACTATGATTGGGTCAGAAAAGGGTTGACCACTTCCCTATCTTTATATGTGTATGTATCTTTTCTAGCAGGGGGTCAATTTTACACAACTTTCAGTTAATTTATGGTGATGTAGAACTTCTGATGGATTTGTGGGAGCTCTTGGGTAGTCTGCTATTCCGCTATGTTTCTTTTCCAAATGAGTCTGTTTTTCTTGTGTTGTTTTGCCACATTCTCCAGAACAATTTCTGATTGATTTGCTTTGCTGTTCCCTATCAAGTGAGGCTTTGCAATTTCTCTTCAGAAACTGGCATCTTTGCTTAGTTTTAAAGACTGACGCTGTTGTGTGGTTGTTTCGTTTTGTTTTTTTCTTTGCTCGTATTAGATTAAGCGTTAAGAGGAATTCTGGATTTAGATGACTTGTACTCAGATCTAAGTTTTGCCAATAAACAGCTGTAAACCTTAGACCAGTTCACGAGCCTTTCTGTGTTTTAACGCCTTCCTGTATAAAATGGATATGCAATTAAATCTTAAGGTTGCTGTGAGGATTCAGTGCATGACATTGGAAACTGTGTAGTCTATACCAATTCTTACCTTTTCCCTTCTACATACCACATGTACCCAGACATCCTCAACCAGAGGGTAAAATATGGTTTTGCTTGGCTTGCTAAAGATAGATTCCAAAGCTGTGGTTTGGTTTTTGTTTGTTTGTTGTGAAACAATAAGCTAGTTTATTTTTACCTGTATACAGGTTGGCTGGGCTCTCAAATTAGAAGTCAGTAATTCTTGCTGTTAGTGGAGGGTTTATATAGAGAGATTGTTGGTGAGTTCAGCAGATCACATGGGACAGCCTTGGTTGAGCAGTACTCTCTTGGTGCCTTTTTCTTATCTTGTAGGTATAGATCAGCTCATTTTCTGTGGTAATCCTGGAATGTCCTTATTTCATGGATTCAGATTTCCACTAGTGGAGCAGGCTGGAAGGAGGTAGAGAGTTTCATCTGAGAAGTAGAAATTCTAGTGACAATGAAGCATTTTATTTTACCTAACATCGCCATCGCTTAATAGTATATATGTGAGGGAAGGTGGCCATTGTTTCTCTCAGGCTTCTTCATTGTGACTTGGGGCTATGCAATTAAACCTCTGAAAGCAAAGGTTGATGTAGATGTTTATGCAGATTGGGGAATAAGTTTATACGCTTTTCTTTATAAGAGGAAATATTGACCACCTAGAGAGCTGATGAGGGTGTGCATTACGATTCTCATTTTAATAGACAAAAGATGTGTAGAAGGCAGTACAATGGACTGCTCTATAGGGGCACTCTCTTCCTTGAGAACATTTTCTCTCACAACATTAATTTAATTCATCTGTAAATTAAACAATATCATTTTTGTAATGGATTAAAGTATAAACAAATACACTAACTGAAAATGTAGGGTTCAAATTACTACAATCCAAAGCATTGAGATCATCAAATGCTAACAAGACTGTGAAACAATGAGACCTCCCATTCATCACTAAGGGAAATGCAAGGATATGGTCACTTTGTAAAAAAGTCTGGAAGTTTTCTACCAAGCAAAACACAAGCTCACAATGACATTCCTACGGATTTCAAATAAATTTTATAGCACCTTTAATATCTTTAGATTAATAGAGAAATATAGTCTGTGCAGTGGAGTTTTAATTACATTTTCATAAAACAAAATGAGCCATTAAGCGAGGAAAAGACATGAAGGGACTCTAAACTCAAACTGAAAAGTAAAAGCAGTCAGTCTGAAAAGGCTACATATGATTTTTTTTAAATTATAATTAATTGTATTGAATTTACAGAGCCTTTGGATTTCCATTCTTTCATTGTGGCACTTTTCAACTTGCCCAGACTATCCCCCACCAAGTTCGCTCTTCTCTTTGAAAAGTAAAATAAAAATTCTTTCATTGTTATGCAATCCCTCCCCCCAAGTGCACTCCGCTAGCAGCCTTCTTTCTGGACTCTTGTCATGACAATACCTAATCATATATCCCTTTAAAACAGTTCTCTCCCTCATCTGTTTCAATGCAGTATATAATTTATCTCATCTTTTTCAGTCTCCCATCAACCCCAACGTCAGTCCCATTTTACAACAGTGAGACTATGCAATATTTTTCCTTTTGTCACTGAGATATTTCACTCAACATAATGTCCTCCAGGGCCACTCATTTTTCATAATATTCATGAGTTTCTTCTTTTTCAATGCTGCATAATATTCCATTCTGTGAATATACCACAGCTTCTCTATCCATTTGTTTGTTGATGGACACTTGGGTTGTTTCAAGCTCTTTGCTATTGTGAACAAAGCCACAATAAACATGGGTGTGCATATCTGTTTGGGTGGCAGTTATGGTTTCTTTAGGGTATATTCCCAGTAGTGGAATTGCTGGGTCAAATGATGTTTCTCTTTGCAACTTTTTGAGAAAGCGTCATACTGCGTTCCATAGTGGTTGCACCATTTTAGAATCCCATCAACAGTGAATAAGGGTTCTAGTTTCTCTACAACCTCGCCAGCATTTGTTTGCTGTCCTGTTAAATTTTACTATTCTTACTGAGGTGAGATGATATCTCATAGCTGTTTGGATTAACATCTCTCTCTTAGAGCTAGGGATTTTGAACATTTATTCATGTGTCTGTTGGCCATCTGAATGCCTTCTTTGGTGAATTGTCTGTTTATATCCTGTGCCCATTTTTCACTTTGGTTGTTTATCTTATTGTGGTGATCAAGTGGTTTATAAATTCTAGATATAAGTCTCTTGTCTGACATGTCATTACCAAATATTTTTTCCCAGTCTGTGGCTTCCCTTTTTACCCTGTTAGGGAAGTTTTTGGATGTGCATAGGGATTTGATTCTTAGAAGGTCCCATTCATCTAAATTTTTCCTCTCCTGGTTGTACATTTTTCAGGATAGTTGGAAGACTGCTTATGTTGTGGATTAGGACTTCTAGAGTTCTTTCAAGCTTTTCCTCAATGAAGTTTATAGTCCTTCATTTTAGTCCTACATCCATGATCCACTTTGAGTTAGTTTTTGTGTATGGAGTGAGGTGTGGACCTTGCTTGAGTTTTCTGCAGATAGTTTTCCATTTTGCCAAAACTATTTGTTAAAAAGGCTGTCGTTTTCCCACTCAACTGATTTCATCTCTTTGTCAAAAAATCGGTTGACTATAGATAAATGGGCTGGTTTCTAGGTTCTCAATTCTATTCCATTGATCTATGTGCCTGTCATTGTACCAGAACCACACTGTCTTGATCACCATGGCAGTATAGTAGGATTTGAAATCAGGGAGAGAAATGCCTGTTACCCTGTTTCTCTTTTTAAGAAGTGCTTTGCTTATTTGGGGCCTCTTTCCATTAAAATGAAACTGGAGATTGTCTTTTCTATCTCATTGAAGAGTAAAACTGGTATTTGTATTGGGATTGCACTGAATGTGTAAATTGCCTTTAGCAGTATTGTCATTTTCATAATATTAAGTCTTCCTATCCATGGGCAAGGGATTTTCTTCCACTTCTCCAGGTCTCTTTTTGTTTCTTGTAGTAATGTTTTATTAATTTTCTTTGAACAGATACTTTGTGCTTCTGTTTAGATTTACTACCAAGTGATTAGCTATTGTGAAGGGTGTTGTTTCTCTTAGCTCTAGATTTGTATTCTCTTTTTCACTGTTGAGAAATTCAACTGATTTTTGTATGTTGATCTCGTATCCTGCCACTTTGCCGAATTGTTCAACTATGTCCAGTAGTTTACTTGCTGAGTCTTTAGGATTTTCTAAGTATACTATCATATCATCTGCACAGAGAGACAATTTTACCTCCTGTTTACCAATTTGGATACCTCTTGTTTCCTTCTCTTGTCTTATCATTATTGCTAAAACTTCCAATACAAAATTGAATAAGAGAGATGATAATGGACAGCCTTGCTTAGTTCCTGTTCTTAAAGGGAAGGGCTTTAATATCTCTCCTTTGAGATAAAGTTGGCTCTTGGGTTTGTATATACACTTTTTACTATGTTGAAGAAATTCCCTTCTAATCCTATTTGTTGAGTGTTTTAATCAGGAAAGGGTGCTTGATTTTGTCAAAGGCCTTTTCTGCATCAACTGATAAGATCATGTGGTTCCTGTTCTTTGCTTTGTTAATGTGGTGAATTATATTGATTATTTTTCTTATGTTGATCCATCCTGCATACCTGTTACGAATCCCACTTGGTCATGGTGAGTTATTTTATGATGTAACATTAGAAGTAGAAGTGGAATCCATTGTAAAAAGCTTGCCTGGGAAAACCCTACGAACTTGGAAAAAGGATAAAAGTCATGCAACTGTCGAGGACATAGGTTGTTATGAGTCGCCTACAACTCAATGGCACTTAACAACATAGAGAGAGACCAGTTGGCCTATTGGACCAAAAGCGATGCTACCAACCCACAGGTGGGTGACTCTAATCCTTGGCCCGAAGGCCTATCTTTAATTGTTTTTGGTGAAACATTCTTCTAGGCTATATAGCCCTGGTGTGTCCACTTGCCGTACAGAGGCAACTTGTGGTCGCCGTGAAGCTGAACACTGCGACACTGACATGTCAAACGGGATAATGGTTACCCATGGCCGACAGTGTCTGGTGCCACTCCCTGGCTAAAACAAGCTTGGAAGCAGGAGTGGCATCCACTTATGTAAATAGCTTGCCTCAGGAAACCCTACAAACATGGAGAAAGGATGAAAGTCACACAACTGTCGAGGACTTTCATTCATAGGGTGGGTCACTATGAGTCCCCTATGACTCGATGGCACTTAACAGCAACAACAACAACAAACTATTGGATTCTATTGGCCAGTCTTTTATTCAGGATTTTTGCATCTATGTTCATAAGGGACATTGGCCTTGCATATGGTTTTGATATCAGCAATCTGACATTCTGATAAGCACAGAACTATCGTGTCAGTAAAAAGATCCACAGTAGTCAAGGAGACAGGCAGGAGGGAGAAGCAAATAAGTGAAACAGAGGGTATGTTATGGTAGTGAACCTATTCTGTACGATGTGTTAATAGAGTGAAAGATCACCTGGAAGCTAGGCAGCATTCTGTACAGATGCACCCCTTGTGAAACATTGTAATACTGCAGCCAATCAGAAGAGAGCATGACCACCACCCACTTTCTGCTTAATGCTGGCTGTGATGAAACTCACTTAAAGGGTCCTAGGCAGCTCCATACATGGAAAGTTGCAGATGGCATCTGATTAATGTCTTCTACAGGGAACCGACCACTGAATAGAGAGATCTGACTACTGGATACATCAACTTAGATCCCTTCCCGTGTACAAAAAACCTTTCTTGTAACTTCCCCCACATGTGACTCCTCATTCCTACTGCCTCCCTCCAGCTGGGGATGCACAACTTGTCCCAGAGCTGATAATAAATTCCTTTGTTTTACTTCATCTAATTCTCTGCGCTTTTTTGCCTTTTTACCTCATAGTGGGTACATAGTGTTCTTCACCTGTTGAAACCAGTAGAAATTTACAGCAGTAAAAATGAATCCGTAAATAGACTATAGAGTTCTGTTTATAATTATGTATCAATATAGGCTAATAAATGGTGTGGAAGAGCCAAAAGTTTGCCCATATCCCCCTTATTTAGAATTTATTTTTCATTCACTTCTCTTTAGCCCATTGGAAGCTGAGAGAACAAACAGAACGTCTTGGAGAGGGAGCAGCCATGGTGCTCTTTGCAGGCAAGAATGATGAGGCTTCACCTCATATACTTTGGGCATATTGCTAGGCAGTGTTATTCCTTGGAGAGGACTATAATGCTGGGAAGGGAGAAAGGTCTACGAAGGAGAGAAAGATTCTCAACCAAGTAGATTAACATGATGACTGCTGCAATGGGCTCTTGTGTATCATGAAGTATGAGAATGGTGCATGATAGAACAGGTTTCAGATTGTTCATAGGGTCACTATGAATCATACTCAACTCAATTAAATCTAACAACAATAACAACAGCAATCTTTTAAAAAAGTAATAATGACAAATTCCTGTATAAATTCATTTGACATACATCGTCACATTTCGTATCCACAGTAAGTGTCAGGGAGTTAGTTAAATGCAATCTATATTTATGGACATTGGAGAAAAAGAGCTCTGGTGACCTAGTGGCAAGAAGATTCATTGAAATCCCAGACGCATGCTATTCGAGATCAGCAGCTGCTCCGTGGAAGAAGGGTAGGCAATCACAAAAACCCTACGGAGGGTCAGTTATGGGTCAATTTCAACTCCACATTACACAATAAATCTGCTTCTATAAAGATTGTAATTTGTGCTGTTAAGTCAACTCTGACTCGCAGCAACCCTACATACAATACATTGAAACGCCTAGCCTAATCTCTAACCTTCTAGCAGTTTCTGTTGCCATTAGACCCACTGTTGGAACCTTTACATCAAGTTGTTTTACTAACAGTCTTTTTCTGTTCTGCTGATTATCTACTTTCCCAAGCTTATATCCTTTTCCAAGGGCTGGCCCCTCCTGATAGACTCAGGGATTGTGAGGGAGACAGCAAAGATAACAGCTTTGGAAACAATATGAGATGTTCTATTCTGCTCTATGGAGTTACTACTATGAATGAGAACTACTATAATGGCAGTTGATTGTTGCTTTTGAGTCATAGTATTTACAGCAAATTCCCTAGATACTTGTAATCCTGTTAACAAATTATGATTATTTTTTGTCTTTTCATTTTTAAAATCTGTTTTATTTAAGTGAAAGTTTACAAATCTCATTGGTTATTTCAAAAAACCAAACAGTCATTAATTTATCATTGATTGATATAGTTTCTCATTTAGATGTCTAAATAAACCCTTATTGTATACTGTTATTCCCTTCACCCATCTTCTCTATTTATTCTTTCCTCTTTTTTCTGTCTTCTCTCTAACCCCATTTAATCCACACTGTATATTCTATTCCAGTTAATCACAAAATACCTAATTTCTGGTCATCTATTCATTTCAGATTGATCTTCGAATCACCTGTTTCAATGGAGAAATTATTCTTTCCCTCTGACACCACTCCCCTCTATTCATCCAATTTTTATAATAATGGTCTTATGCAGTATTTTTCCTTTTTTGACTAAGTTATTTCACTCAGCATAATGTGCTTCAGATTCAACATGTTGCATAATGTTTTCTGTGTTTATTGGTTTTTAAAGCTGCATAATAATACTCCATTGTATAAATGCACCAGTTTCTTTATCCATTTGTTTATTGGTGGGAAATTGAGCTGCTTCCATCTCTTTTCTATTGTGAAAAAGCTGCAATAAACATAGATATGCACTCCTCTGTGTGTGTCGCAGCTCTGATGTTTTTAGGGTATACTTCTAGTAGTGGAATAACTGGATTAAATGATATTTCTAGCTTGAATTTTTTTAAGGGAGTGACAGACTGTCTTTCATGATAGTTGTACATACATTCTCACCAGTTGTTGATGTTGCTGATTGCCTTTAAGTGGAGCATGATTCACAGCGACCTTATGAATTAACAAAAGGCCTGAAGCCCCTCTACACCTATCAACATTTATCAAAGTTCATAGAATTTCCAGAGGTATGTTGTTTAGGAAGTGGATGCCACTCCTGCCCCTCTGCAAATATTTGTTGTTTTCTGTTCTGTTAAACTTTGTTGTTGTTACAGGGGCAGATGATGTTCCATTACTTTTTTTTAAATTTTTTATTTGCATCTCTCTACTTGCTAGGGAGCTCTCTCTGACAGCTAGGGAGCTGTGATGGTCTAGTGGCAACAAGTTGTCCTGCAATACCAAAGACATTTGGTTCATATTCACTAGCTGCTTTACCACAGAAAGATGGACAGTCTCCTCCTGTGATACATTGCCTCTGAAAACCCACTGAAGAGCCAGCTCGGAGCTAGTTCTGACTCAACAGCATACAACAACAACTGCTAAAGATTTTTAGCCTTTCTTCATGTATTTGTTGGTCATCTAAATATATTCTTTGATGAGGAGTCTTTTCATATCTTCTGCACATTTTGTAAATGAGTTGGGGTTTTTTCTTGTTGAGATGCTGAAGATTTCTATAAATTTTAGATATGAGTCCCTCATCAGATATGTCATTTCCCAATATTGTTTCATTTTATAAATGAGTTGGTTTTTTTTCTTGTTGATATACTGAAGATTTCTATAAATTTTAGATATGAGTCCCTCATCAGATATGTCACTTCCCAATATTGTTTCCAGTCTACGGGCTTTTCTTTTTAACCTATTGAAAGTTTTTGGTGTACACAAGGATTTGATCTTGAGAAGGTCCTATTTATCCTCTCCTCGTTGTTGAGTTTTTGTTGCCTGGAAGTCTGTTCATGCCATGGACTGGTGTTGGTGTTGTTTTATGTCATTGAATCAACTACAACTCACAACAACACTGTGAGAAGTAGCTCTGAATATTGCCCTATCCTGAACCTACTTCACGACCTCTGATACACCTGACTCTGTTGTCACAGTTACTGTGTCAATCCATCTCATTAAAGGTCTTCCTTTCCTGAGCCAACCCAAGGACTAACTCCTCCTGAGAACATGTTCAAAGTATATGAGAAAGAATTTTAAAATCCTTGCCTTTCATTCTCTTCCAGACAGACCTGTTTATGCACTTGGTAATTCATAACATGTTCAAAAATGTTCACCAGCACCATTAATGAAAGTCATTGATTCTTCTTCTGTCATCCTTATTCATTGTCTAGCTCTCAGCAATCTAGCAATAACTGAAAGTTTCATGGCTTGAATCAGGTGCATGTCTGTCTTTAGACTGACATTATTACTCTGTAGCACTCTGGAGAGGTCCTTGACAGCAGATTTTCCTAATGCAACTCATTGTTTTATTTCCTGACTGCTGGTGCCAAGGATGTTGATTGTGTATCTGAGCAAGATGAAACTGT
>NW_006399785.1:7415754-7420562 GCF_000299155.1 Elephantulus edwardii
TCTGCTTACAACTGTTCCTCTTCCTTTGTATTTCCATGCTTGACAGTTCTACCTAGGTTGCCCTTTCTGTTTGTCTATAGTATTCTAGTAGCCCTAAAACAAAAATGCAATAGACCTGCCACATTTTCAGGCTCACATGTCCAAATGAAACCAATTGAGAATAGAAAGTGTTGGTGGAAGAATTAAATGGGCAAAGCAACACCTTACAAGCTAAGTGATTGTTGTTGTGTGTTATTGAGTCAACACTGACTCACAGCTGACCCTGCAGTGGGTTTTCAGAGGTAGTAAATCAAACAGGAAGAGATTGTATATCCCATGGAGGCTAAGAGGGAATATAAAATGCTATTTATACTTTATTTGTATTAAATGTGTTTCATATTATTCCAAGTGATCTACAGATAATTTTAGGGAGTTCTGGGTAGTCTACTGGTAAGAAGCTGTACTGCAATCCAAAGGCAAGCAGTTCGAATCCACCAACTGCCTCAGAGGAGAAAGATGGGCAATCTCCTCCTATTTGATTAACTAACTGCCTCTGAAAACTCACTGGAGGGTAAGCTATGCGTCAGCTTCTACTCGACAGTACACAATAGCAACAACAATGGCAAGAAGCTGTGCTTCAATCCCGAATCTTTTCGAAGCCACCAGCTCCATGGGAAAAGGACTGGCACTCAGATCTTTTGTGATTCACTGCCTGTGAAAATATGCTGGAGGGTTAGGGAAGGGTCGGTTCTGACTCCATGGCACGCAACAACAACTATGAATTAAAGTATATGGTTGGATGTGCATGGATTGGGGTGGCTGAAGCAGTGAGAATGGCACAGGATAGATCAAGGTTCAGGGCTATTGTACATAGGGTTGCTATGAGTCACAGGTGACTCGACTACACATAACAACAACAACAACAACATACTGCTTTATATGAAAGCTTGAGCATTGCAGATTTTAGTATCTGTATGGGTCCTGAAAAAATTCCACGTCTGGGGATGACTATATTCCGCAAAGGCTACTCTGAATACTTATTGATCTTTCCCTCCCTATCTGCTGTTTTATTGCCAACTAAACTTTCTCAATCATCCTTACCCAGAGAAAAGGTTTTCAGGGACACAACCTCATTTACAGAAAATGGAAATGTCTTAACCCATGCCCTTTCTGATTTGACCCTATTGATTTTAACATTGATCTTAACAACTTGATATGCCTTTCTTCCTCCTCTGATGCCGATTGAGCTAAATTCATCATTCTTCATGCCTCCATACCTCTGCACACTTTTCCATTCTCTAAGTATTCATTTTTCTACATGAGAAAGACATAGTCTTCCTCTACTTCTACATTTACATTCACTTTCTCTATATGTTCATCTCTGGAGCATTTAGCTCAGCATATTTGTCCCTTCATCCTCAACTTTTGGAAAAAGTACATATTAGTTGCAATGTATTGTAATAGTGTGTTTGGAAGGTTTCTTTGTACCTTTCTCCCATGCTCCACAGCATTGTAAGTTTCATCAAGGAATGTCTTTCCTCATTCATTTTGTTTGCTTAGGAAGGAATGTAGATGCTATCATAACATGGATACCTAACAAATATTTGCAGGGTTTGTGAATAACTGAATGAATGAGTTGATATAAAAATAAATAAAATTGCAGATTTTATCCAACCTGACTCTTTACTTGAGCTAATGCACCCCCTCCAGAATTCTTTGCTGAAAGGAAATACTATGAGACTAACTTGAAAAGGATATTAATATCAAATATTTTAGAAACAGTCAAGGCCTCATGAACTTGGGGGCATTTTCCAACCATATGCTTTTCATCTTCTGGTTCAGCTGATACAGTATGGAAGTAATTGAATGACCACTCTTTCTTAGGATGTCAACATACATTTATCAAGGTTTCCAGTCACATAGTTTCACCTTTGAAATTTTAAGAGATGTGACTCTTGGCAATATCGTATAAACATTAGATTATTTTCCTGATTTTTGCTAAAGAATTATCATTTGATTTGTCTGCCAAGATAACCTCATTATGTCCTTGGGCAACTTAATACATCTGCTATTTGAGTCTCCACTTTTCAAATTCACCAAACAAGAGTTACATCTCTTAAAGAAAGCCAGCACCAACCTTTAGAAGGTGGAGTTAGGAGACAGGACAAAGAGATGGCATTCATGAGTTTTCAGAAGACTGTTAAAAACAAGAGACAATATTAGGATATAATAATTAATTATAATATCCATTATAGTAATTGTTTTCTCTTGTCCTTCTCCCTTTTTTATCCGTGAATTAGTCTCTGATCAAGCTGCTTTTTTTTCTGCACTGATTGCATTTGTCAGACCTGATTTATAGTTGTTAATCACAGCACCCGTGATGTACAAGATTTATTGGGTTTTTTTCCCCATTTCAATGATTTTTATATGAATAATTTGATGAAATTAATTGCATTTGTCCTGTTTGTCCCTTTGTCACCACTCTCTGTCTTCAAATTTTTCTGTTACCCTTAACATAAACTGGGTTTTTCTAAGGAGTTGAATGTCCGCTGGTCCTTTCATGCTGACATTGGTAAATTTTGAGAACTTTGGTCTCTAGTATTTCAAATAAGGAGAATCACACACTACTTGTCCCTTTGAGGCTGAACCATTTTACTTGACGTGTTGTCAGTTTATCCATGGATCATGTATTTGGACATCATTTCTATTTCTGACTGGATAACAGTTCATAGACTATAGGTACAATATTAGATTTATCTGCATAGTCTACCTTTAAGTGTAATAAATACATTGGCTCTACCAAGTTTCATTTCAGTTGTAAGGTATATAGTATCGATGGTAGAATTATAAGAGAAGGAATACCTGGAATCCAAAGTCCAAAGAACAGCTATAGCCTTCATCACAGTGTCCTGAGGTGGCATGAATGAGCACTTAGCTAAATCAGAATAGTTAATTTCTTAAAAGACAGAGCTACTAAACCCAAAAGGGTGTCTCAACAGAGAAAGCATCACAATTAGGTGAGTGAAGCATGTGATTTCCGTGAGCTGTCTTCTGAGTTAAAGGTGCTTCTACTTACTAGCCAGTTGCTCTTTTAAATATTGGCCCTTGCCAATTTCCTGGGGGAAACAGTATGTCTACCTAGAAAAACTGAGTCAGGTTTCCAAGACAATGATCTCAGCATTGGGAAAAATATGTCAGCAGCAGTGACATGAACACACGCTGATCTATGAAGTCCAGCCAAAAAAAAGCAAGGCACAATAAAATCTCACTGAAACAAGTTTAGCAAAAGCATGACAGGTTCTAAGATTCACACAAAATTTCTCACTGCTTCCACAGAGAGAATACAAAAGTATTTAGAACATGGAGTGTCTAGATCTGAGTTTGAAACTGGTTCTTCCACTTATCAGACGCATGCCATTGGAAAAAATCTCCCACTGTTAAAACTTCTGACTCTCACTTAACCTGGTGAATGTCACCTCTTTGTAATAGTTGGAATACATTCAGCAGAAAATAACCCATCAAAGAAAAGGAAAATATGGCTCAGATGTCTCTTAAAGGGCCTAAAGACGTTGGCTCATCTAACTGGGAATCTTCATTACTAATGTCAAGAAGGCTTAGTCAGAGGTAAGGAACTGCATTGCCAATCCAAAGGCAGGCTGTTAAAATCAGACCCCAGGGGAGAAGGTTATGAAAACCCACGGGAAGGTCAGCTATGAGTCAGTTCTGATTTGATGATGCATAACACCTACAACAATATTATGATAAATAAGATATCTGTAACAATTTCTGCCTTCATGTCTTTGCCATGCAAATATCTGCCATCTCTGCTTCCATCGTCATTATCTTCAGAGGGAAGATTATTCCTTCCAAGGGTTCCTCATCAAAACTCAATTGTAGCAGATGTTTATTCCTGAACAAATTCCTATTGCTACACAATTCCACCAGCTGAACCTCTTATGCTTAAATTTCTTGACTGAACAGTGACAAGGCCATTGAATCAGTTAGGGATGCTCTGAGAGTTGAGGGTGACATCAGGTTCCCAGAAGTTGTGGTGTAGTTTAACTGAACTAAATCTAGGTTCTGATAGACAGGAACACTTAGGCAATAAAGTCAGATAAACCACTAATGATGTCACCTATATGATTTATTATCCATGAAAGAGGATCTTAATAATGCTCATTTTGAAAATTGATGAGAAAATAATGTTGCTTTAATTGTCATCTTGTTGGCCCTCTACTTGCGTCAACCCCTGTACATTATGTCAAAACACTATACCATCCCTACGATCAGTTGTGTATGGGACTGTCATAACCCACAGGCTATTTATTGCCTGGTTTTCTCAGATGGCTAGACCTTTCTTCATAGTCTGTCTTAGCCTAAAATTTGTGCAGAAATTTACTCAGCATCACAGTAACATGCAAATAATGGTTGCATATAAATTGTAGTATTGGCTGTCTGTTGAACCCTAGTTTCCATAAGAGTGTCCTCTGTTGAAAGAGAGGACAGTGCTGGTATTATGTACCATCTAGTCCAACTGATCCTAAGAATAACAGCTGAAAATCCTGCCCTATCCTGTTCCTTTCTCATGATCTCCTCTAAGCTCAAACCCATTGTTGTAATCACTAGGCTATATCAATCCATCTTGTAGAAGATCTTCCTCTTTTTTTGTTTATCCTCCGTTTTTCCCAGCATGATTTTCCCTCTAAGACTAATATAGCCTGACATCGTGCCTAAAATATGTGAGACAAAGCTTCACTACTTTTGTCCCTAAGGAGCATGTTCATACATCCTTCAAAACAGATTTGTCTGTTCTTTGGCAGTCCATGATA
>NW_006399785.1:7421219-7422319 GCF_000299155.1 Elephantulus edwardii
GTGGTATATTCAATACAGTTCTCCAGCATCATTACTCAAAGGTATTGATTCTTCTTCTGCTGTGAATATTCATTGTGCAGCTCTCAGATGCATAGCAAGGAATGGCAAAGACTATGGCTTGAATTAGGTATAGCTTAGTCTTTAGCGCTGGAGATGGTCCTTGATAGCAATTTATCGGCCCTGCTCCCATTATTCTGAGGTTCTAACTCTCTGTAATTGTGAATGTGACCCCGCAGAAATAGGATCTTTGAAGGTATCACAAGTTAACTTAAAATGTGGTTATTACTTTGTGCTAATCCTATTTGAGAATAAAACTCAGATGTATTCATAGTAGCTACATTAAAAAAAAAGTCAAAGCAGGAACAGACAAGTACCACACAAGTGGAAGACGGTCACCTGAAGATGCGTCTTACAGGTCAAGAAATGAAAAAGAACATTCACTGAAACAAGGAAGAAGCCAGGAAGGCTCTTCCCCAAGAGGAGACAGAGAAACAAGGGCCTTCTAAACACCAGACTCCTAGCCTTTAGAATTGTTAGAAAACAGATTTCTAGTTTTCTAAGTCACCCAGTTTATAGTATTCTGTTGTTGTTGTTATGTGTCGTCGAGTCGTTTGCGACTCATAGCGACCCTATGTACAACAGCCCTAAACCCTGCTCTATCCTGTGCCAATCTCATTGCCTGTGACACACCCATCCCGATTACCCCAATCACTGAATCAACCCACCTCATAGAGGGTCTTCCCCTCCTGTGCTGTCCCTCCACTCTGCCTAGCATGATGTCCCTCTCTAAAGACCTGTCACTCCTTACAATATGTCCACAGTATGTCAGGTGAAGCCCCAGAATGCTTGCCTCCAAGGAGCAGCCTGGTTTAACCCTCTCTAGGATGAATCTATTTGTTTTCTTGGCAGTCAATGGTACATTCAATACTCTTCCCCAGCACCACAGCTCAAAAGCATCCACTCTCCTTCTGTCCTCCCTAGTCATTGTCCAACTCTCTGATGCATAACAAGTGCTTGCAAAAACCATGGCCTGTATCAGGTGCACCTTAGTCTCCAGAGAGACATCGTTGCTCTTGAATACTTTAGAGAGGTCCCTAACA
>NW_006399785.1:7428175-7429927 GCF_000299155.1 Elephantulus edwardii
TTAAACCACTTATTCCATCTTGTTTTTCCTTCATTTACTATTCTGTTGACTTATTTCTTGTATTTGAAGTTCAGGCTTATTTTCCAATTCACTCATCGATTTTTCTTGAGAGTAGATTTTCATACTTGTGTTTATCAAGGAAAAAATACACCTGCGCTATCTTTTCAAAATGAAAGCTCTAAGTTTATCAGAGTTAATAAGCATATGTTGATCTTTCATGGTGCTAACAACAATGAGAGATACTCAACTGCGTAAGAGAATAACCCTCAGGGAAAACGACGTAGTCACGAATATAACCTGTTTTTCATGGAGTCATGGTCAACACAGTAGACCCTAACCACAAGAAGGCACTAAATGTTCAGAGCTTGAACTATCCCCCAGTGTGAATAACAAGCATCTAAAGGTCCAGGAAAGTTGGGCTGTTGTTATTACGGATTTTAATTTTTGTTAATTTGATATCCAGAGTAAGTAACAAATGTGTATAAATAATCTCTACATAGCAGGCTTTGTTAAGTATAACAGTAGAAATATGAACAAAGTCTTTTAGAAGTTGGTAAGAGTTGAGGTAGAAATATTAATTCAAATTGGTGTGTGATTTGGAAAGTTTTCTTGGAGGAACTTAAATTTGAGCCAGAGGGTGAAGAATTCTCACACAAATTTGGGCCAACAAATGCATGTGCTCAATTTCCAACCACCAGATGTATCCTTGTATTCCATCTGTCCATTCTACAAATGAAATAATTTTAGACAGTTAAACTTTATCAATAGCTTATCTTGGAAGCCGTTCTGATTTTTGTTGGATGAAAGTAGATGTTCAGGGAAGTTTTCACTAAATATCACATATTCTGCCTATTAAGTAATAAGTTCTGAAACAGAATACCACATGAAAAGCATTTGAGATCCAGGATCCAAAATTGCTTTCCACAGCATGTATGTAAAATTTCTTGATGAGGCAATTGAAAGTTTGACATCTCTTCCTGCACCTTTCAGAATTTGCTTTTTTTAAGCCACACAATCCTCTTCTTTGTTATTTCATGTTTAGTTTACCTTGTGTAATGAGATTGATTTGAAGATAATAGAATGAATATCTAGAGTTATGGAAACAGGTTTTAATTTTTGAGCCAGAAATGACTTGTTACACAACGTACGAACCAAAAGAAGATTGTTGGTCAGGGCAAATTCACTCTAGTTCTACGGTCTTAACTAAGTGACCACTGCTGTGAGTGTTTTGGTTTTTTGTTTTTTTTTTAAATCGTTCATTATCATGCCTAGTAGAAGTACTTTATTTAACTAGAGACAGAATAAGAAAACATCCAATTAGTAACTGTACCCTCTTCACCTATAAGCCAGACATGAAAACAAAGAATGTAATTCAGTTCTCCAGACACTGTTGTTGTTGTTGTGTACATTGAGTGACCAGTGACTCATAGTGACACATGTATAGCAGCTCTGAAGCCTGCCCTGTCCTGAGTCAGTCTCACTAACTCTGACACACACTCCCATTGTCCCTGTTACTGTATCACTCTATCTCATCCAAAGTCTTTCTTTCCCGCACTGTCCCTCCGTCCTTCTGAGATTGAGGTCCTTATCCAAGGACGTATCCCTCCTGGCCACATGCCCAAAGTATATGAAAAGGAGCTTCAAAATCCTAACTTCCAAGTAGAAACTTGGCTTCACCCTCTCCAAAGCAGAACTATTTGTTTTCTTGGTGGCCCATGGAATGTTCAAGACTCTTCTCCAGCATCACAACTC
>NW_006399785.1:7430382-7431614 GCF_000299155.1 Elephantulus edwardii
AAAGCATCAGAGTCAGGAGCAAGTCAAACATAGGCCTTCTTCTCTCCACCAGGCCTAATCAAAGTGTTCACTTTGGCCACACCCATGTCATAGAGCTTCTTTACAACTTGTTTAATTTGGTGCTTGTTGGCCTTGACATCACGATGAATACAAGTGTGTTGTTATCTTCTGTCTTCTTCATGGCTGACTCAGTAGTGGTCAGGGGAAATTTGATGATGGCATAGTGGTCAAGCTTGTTTCTCCCGGGGGCGCTCTTCTGGGGGTGTTTGAGCTGCCTTCGGAGTCTCAGCGTCTTAGGCCACTGGAAGGTGGGTGACGTGCAGATCTTCTTTTGTGTGTGTGTGGCTGTGGATGCCCTTCAGGACTGCATTCTTGGCGTTTAATGCCTGTGCTTTGGCTTCAGTTTTAGGAGGGGCAGGGGTTTCCTTCTTCGCTTTCAGCACCATCTTCATAGAAAGCTGTTGTTTTGTTCTTACCACAACATATTTATAAAATTATTCTCATATTGCCATGGAAACTAAAGCATAATATAAAATATAATTAAATCCAGGAAACTTTTGCAAGACTGTAATAGTGTCTTTTCAGGTATCAAAATTTCTATTTTCCCTTAAATATCCCACCCAACAATGAATTTCTTAGTCATAGTAACAAATTGACATGAATATAAGCAAGTGCATTATCAACACAATTCTCTGCATTTTCATCATGCAAAATAAAGCAAGCATAATGTGTAATTAGAGAGAAAGCCCAGAAATTTAAGCATCTGTGAAACTCCTTTTGTTAGAGGTTCAAAGTGGACAATGGAAAGCCACGGTGCTTTTGAGTTTGCTAATAGTTACCATGGTAATTACACTTAACAATATGTAAAAGGACATTGCATTTACTTCAAAAGAAGGTTTACATGAATAGCATCTGAACCTTCTATCTCCTGATATGCTCACACACTCTCCTTGTCTACCGCTTCCTTCTGTAGCACTTTACATTATGTAAAGTGTATGTATATATAGTTGGATGGCCTATGCAATTGAGGTCACAAGAATAAAAAGATCATAGGTGAAGAAGCATCCTTTTCCATTAACAAAGAATGGTGCATATAAAACCTTGAGGATAGAATGTCAATTATCCTATATCCTGCATCTTTAACACAAAAAAAGATTAGAAATGAAATGGACCAAGACTTAACTCTGTTCAAGGAGCTGGATTTTTTTTTAATTTAGGTTGTTTATTTTTCA
>NW_006399785.1:7433134-7434575 GCF_000299155.1 Elephantulus edwardii
CTGGGCAATGACTAAGGATGACAGAAGAATCCATGCCTTTGAGTTGTGGTGTTTGAGAAAACAAATAAGCCTTGGGCATGAGGCCAGGAGAGACTGGTCCTTAGAGAAGGACATTATGCTTGGAATAGTGGAGGGACAGCACAGGAGAGGAAGGCCCTGGATGAGATGGATTGATAAAAGTAACTGGGGGAATGGCAGTTGATGTGTTGTAATCTATGAGACTGCCTCAGGACAGGGCAGACTTCAGAGCTGCTGTTCATAGGGTTGCTACGAGTTGCAGGTGACTCAAAGGTACATAGCAACAATAAGACAGTTCTGGGATGTTGGTTAATAAAATTAAAAAGAATGTTCTTATGAAGATTACAATCTAGGACTATATATAAATAATCTATAAACGTATTTGCCGTCAAGTCAAACTTAACTCATAGTAATTTTATGCATAAGGCAAACAAATGTTGCATGATTGTGAAAACAATAATACCTGGAGGCAATGATGCCAAAGCACTGGCTGCTAACTGAAAAGTTGGCAATACAGATCTTCTAGGCACTCTGAAAAAGAAAAATGTGGCTGTCAGCTTCCTTAGAGAAGCCTTGGAAATGCTTGAAGCTATTGCACTCTGTTCTACATGGCACTAAACTTTGGGAAATCCTGAGACATTTTCAAGGGAGTAAGTTTTGCTTATCTTCAACATACTATAATTTTGAAATGTATGTTGTTGTTGTTGCTGTTATATGCCATCAAATCCATTATGACTCACAGTAACTCTATGCACAATAACTGTGAACCCTGCCCTATCCTGAGCCAATCTCACTGTATCTGACACATCTACCCTCATGATTCCATTTATTGTTTTATTCCATTTAAGCTGGGGTCTTCCTCTCCTGCGCTGTCCCTCGATCCTTCCAAGCAGGATATCCTTCTCCCAAGACTAGTCCCTCTAGGCTACATACTCAAAATATATTATACTGAGACTCAAAATCATTACCTCTAGGGAGCAGCTTGATTTTTCCCTCTCTAGAACAGACTTCCTGGTTCTCTTGGCAGTCTATGGTATGTTTAATACTCTTCCCCAACATCAGAACTCAAGGACACAAATTCTTCTTCTGTCATATTTGATCATTGTCCAGCTCTCTGACGCATAGCAAGTTGTTGTGAAGACCATGACCTGGATCAGGCACACCTTAGTGTCTAGACTGATATTATTATTCTTCAGCACTCTGGAGAGGACCCTAACAGTAGATATTCCTAAAGAAATTCATCTTTTGATTTCCTGACTGCTGGTACCAAGAGGGTTGATCATGAAACAGAGCAAGCTGAGTTTGTTAACAAAATCAACCACTTCTCCATCTATCACAATTTTGAACATTGTCATAATTTTGAAATGGATGGTGAAGAGATTGAGATGTTCACAGCTTTAGTCTGCTTGGCTCCACAATCAAC
>NW_006399785.1:7436845-7437926 GCF_000299155.1 Elephantulus edwardii
TGAAGCACCTGCTGCAGAGTGTCAAGGACTGCAGCCTGCAATATGGATTGAGGCTCAATGTCAAGAAGACAAAGATTCTCACCACTGGACCAATCACCACTGCCATAGGTAACCATTATTGCATTTGACACGTCAGTGTCACAGTGTTTAGGTTCACAGTGACCACAAGTTGCCTCTGGATGTCAAGTGGACCTAGAAGAATGTTTCACCAAATCATTTAAAGACAGGCCTTAGGGCTGTGGATTAGAGTCACCAACCTGTGGCTTGGTAACATCCCTTTTGGTTCAATAGGCCATCTAGTCTCTCTCTATGTTGTTAAATACCGTCTAGTCATAGGCGACTCATAGCGACCCTATGAACAAAAGTCCTCAACAGTTTAGGGCTCTGGACTGCCCACCTGCTTTTGAAGGGCAAGAAAGAGCAGTAACACACAGCAAAGAGGACCCCAGAAACTTCCCTTACCTTGACTGCCACCAAAGTCAACCCACCATAGAGATGCCAGCCATCCCGCCAGTCAGCCAGCCAGCCAACTTCTAGAGAGCAGGGAGACTCTGAAATATATATACCTGAAATATATATTTGAAATATACATGTTTTTGTTATGTGCTGTCGAGTCGTTTGCGACTCATAGTGACCCTATGTACAACAGCTGTAAACCCTGCTCTAGCCTGTGCCAATCGCATTGCCTCTGACACACCCATCCCGATTAAACCAGTCACTGAATCAATCCACCTCATAGAGGGTCTTCCCCTCCTGCGCTGTCCCTCTACCCTACCAAGCATGATGCCCCTCTCCAAGGACCTGTCTTTCCTTACAACATGTCCAAAGTATGTCAGACAAAGCCCCAGAATCCTTGCCTCCAAGGAGCAGCCTGGTTTAACCCTCTCTAGGGTGAATCTGTTTGTTTTCTTGGCAGTCCATGGTTCATTCAATACTGTTCTCCAGCACCACAGCTCAAAGGCATCAATTCTCCTTCTATCCTTGCTAGTCATTGTCCAACTCTCTTATGCATAACAAGTGATTGCAAAAGCCATAGCCTGTATCAGGCAGACCTTAGTCTCCAGAGAGACACTGTTGCTCT
>NW_006399785.1:7439371-7441466 GCF_000299155.1 Elephantulus edwardii
CAGTAAATTACACTTGGAGAAGATTGTTCATAATCCTCCTACAGGGAAGCTTGTGGATTTGAACCATTTGCCTTTGGGTTGACAGTACATCTCCTTACTCATCGTTGTTGTTGTTGCTATGGGCCATCGATTCACCTGCAACTCATAACGATCCTACGTACAGCAGCTCTGAGTCCTGCTCTGCCCTGAACCAGTCTCACTGACTCCGGCACTTCTACCCCCATTGCCCCAGTTACTATATTAATCCCTCTCATCTGGGGTCTTCCTTTCCTGCACTGTTCCTCCAACGACCTGTCCCTCCTGGCCACTTGCCGGAGTATATAAGATGGAGCTTCAAAATTCTAGCCTCCAAGGAGAAAATTGGTTTCACACTCTCTAAACTAGACCTATTTGTTGTCCTTGTGGTCCCTGGTATGTTCAAGACTTTCTCCAGCACCACAACTCAAAGGTATCAATTCTTCTTTTGTCATCCTTAGCCATTGTCCAGCTCTCTGATGCATAGCAAGTAATTGCACAGACCATGGCCTGGATCAGGAACACATTAATTTCTAGGTACTTCTACTTCTCTGGAGAGATTCCTGACAGTAGATTCACCTTAGGCTACCAGAATTCCCTTCCTATTCATTAATTCTATTATTTGTAGTGATTTCTTCCAGCTTATTTTGCATTATTCTGTATTTATTTTCTTCACTTTTTTCATCAGATGTATAATTTAGTGATTTGCAATGTGGTTTTTATTTTTTATGGTGCATGGGATCACTGAAGCATAGTTCATAACAATAAACTTTAAAATATTTCCTAATTTCCTTACTATCTTCTTGAGTTCTTGAAAAACATGACAATTCATAATTTATTCCAATTTTATATAATCATTATATAGACTTTCTTTTTTTCTAATTAATTGAGATTGTGTTAGCTATCTACTTGTTTATGATTTCTAATTTTCCTTGTAGCCAAGGCAACATGATCTGTGTATTTTCAAATCTTTGAAACTATTTGATACATTCATTGCATTACAGTAGAAGGTTAATTATTGCGAATATTCTGTGTGAAAGTTATGCACTATGTAATTATTCAGTGCAGAACAAAATATATGTCTCTTAGTTAAATTGTGTTAATGTATTGATTTAATCATCTAGATTTATCAATTCCTGAGAGATATGTTTAAAACTGCTCAATGTAATTTAAGAACTACTCAATATCTCTCAGTAATAAGGCAAAATTTTGTTTTATGCATCCCAATGTCAGTATATTGTTTGTGCACTTGATATTAGACTACAGCACATAAAATTCTTTCCCTTAAACTTCTTAATGTATCTTTGTCCTTAGATTAATTTCTTAAGATATGAAAGATAAATGTAAATATGCCATGAAACACCATAACTTCTTGCAAGACTTGTTATTAAGCACATTTCTTTTCAATTATAGAAGTTGTTGTTGTTGTTAGGTACTTTCAAGTTTACTAAAAATCATGACACTATGTACTTTACCTTATACTGTGCCATCCTCATTATCTCTTTCTTTTGCTGACTCTTTTTTTTTACTAAAAATTTTTATTAATGCTTTTGGAATGCAGCATATATAATTTTTACAGCACACTCTTTCCATTTAATTTTTTCCTCATTCTTTTTTGCTGATTCCCAGTTAGTAGGTATTCTTTTCACTCTATTAGAAAAAATTAATTATGTGCACAGGGACTTAATCTTTAGAATATCCTTTTCTGATTGTGATTTCTGGATGTATTTGACAGAGTCTGTATTCCATAGGCAAAACATTCTAAACTTGGTCCAAATTTGTCTTAGGATGTTCATGGTTTGGGGCTTTATACTTTGGTCTCTTATCCATCTTGAGTTAAGTTTTTAGTATAGTGAGAAGTGTGGATCCCGCTTCAGCTCTCTTTAGGGAGCGGCCAAATTTTGCCAGCATAATTTGTTGAAGAGGTTATTGTTTCAACATTCATTGATTATTTTGTCAAATGATTGTTGTTAAATGTCGTTGAGTTGTAGGTGACTCATAGTGACTCTATGAAAGAAAGACCTGAACACTTGTATAACTTTCTTCGTTTCTCCAAGTTCATAGGGTTTCCAGAAGCAAG
>NW_006399785.1:7449556-7451309 GCF_000299155.1 Elephantulus edwardii
GCATGACTTTCTGCTGAACAATGACTAGAGATGATAAAAGGAGAATTGATGCCTTTGAGCTGTAGTGTTGGAGAAGAGTATTGAATATACCATGGACTGCTAGAACAACAGGTTCATCATGGATAGGGTAAAACCAGGCTGCTCCTTGGAGGCAAGGATTCTGAAGCTTTTTCTAACATACTTAAGACATCTTGCAAGGAGGGATCAGTCCCTAGAGAGAGACATCATACTTGGGAGGGTGGAGAGACAGTGCAAGAAATACAGACCCTCCTCAATCAGATGGATTGACTCAGTGACTGGTATAATGAGGTTGAGTGTTTCAGAGATAATATGAATGGCACAGGCTAGAGCAGGGTATAGTGTCACTATAAGTTGCAAGCAACTGGACTGCACATAACAACACTACCATTTTGTGCATAGATATTTAATGCAGTTATATCCGTTTGTTCTATTGATCCTTTAAACATTAGCTAGTACTTTCCTTGCCTTTTATGATAGATTTTTGCACTAAAATCTATTTTATCATAAATCAATATCACTACTCCTGCTATTTTCTGGTTTCTTTTTGCTTGATAATTTATTTCTACTCTTTTATTTTTAGTGTTTCTTTATCTTCACTTCTCAGGTATGTCTCTTTTAGACATGATATTGAGAGGGTTTGTTTTTTTTATCCAATCTGTCAGTCATTTTCTCCTCATTGGTGCATTTAAATCATTCACATTGCATCTAATTATTAAGAGGTAAAGTTTTATTGTTACTATTTTGTTGAGTTCTTTTTGGTGTTGTTGCTGGTTACTTTGATCCATTCTGCTTTCTGTGGCATCTCTGTAAGAAGGATTTCTCTCAGTATGACTGCCATACTGGTCTTGTTTTCACAAATTCCCTTACATTCTGCTTCTCTGAGAATATCATGATCTTTCCTTCATATTTGATGGACCGTTTTGCTGGGTACAATATTTTTGGTTGATGGTTGTATTCTTTGAGTGTTTGATATATGTTATTCCACTGTCTTCTTTTCTGCATGGTTTCTACAGAGAAATTTGCACTAAATCTCATTTGCTGTCCTTGTAGGTTATTCTTTGTCTCTCCCTAGTTGCTTTAAAAATTCTCTCCTTGTCTTTGGTTCAGAAAATTTTACGTTGATATGCGTTGGCATTTTTATTTTTATGTCTACTCTATATGGTGTTCACTCATATTCTTGAATAAATATTCTCACAGTCTTTATTATGCCTGGAAAATTTTTGTAAAGTAATTCTTCCACAACTTTCTTGATGCCTTTACTTGCATCTTCCAGTTCTGGGATTCCGATTTTGCTCATGTTATTCCTCTTGATAGATCTTCTATGAATCTTGACACCACATTTCTCCTCATAGAGCCCAGCCTCCTGGAAAATCTGTTCTGCATATAGGTTGAAAAGGTATGGAGATAGGACACATCCCTGGCATATGCTGTTCCCAATTTTGAACCATGCAGTGTGTCCTCGTTCTGTTCTGATGACTGCCTCTTGGTCCAAGTATACGTTTCACATTAGCACGATCAAGTGTCCTGGGATTCCCATTCTTCTCAGAGTCAGCCACAGTTTGTTATGATCCACACAGTTAAATGCCTTTGCATAATCATTGAAACACAGGTAGACATTGCTCTGGTATTCCCTGCTTTCAGCTAAGATCCATCTAACATTAGCTACAATATCCCTAGGACCATGACCCTTTAAAGCACAGGCTGAACTTCTGCAGTTCTCTGCTGATGTGCT
>NW_006399785.1:7451409-7458033 GCF_000299155.1 Elephantulus edwardii
AGACAGGTCTTTAGAGAGGGACATCATGCTGGGTAGAGTGGAGAGACAGTGCAGGAGAGGAAGACCCTCTATGAGGTGGATTGATTCAGTTACTGGGATATCGGGATGGGTTTGTCAGAGGCAATGAGATTGGCACAGGATAGAGCACGGTTTAGGGCTGTTGTACAAAGGGTCGCTATGAGTCAAACGACTCGACGGCACATAACAACAACAACAACAATAACAACAACCCATGAACAGGAGATTTGTATTGCTACACCTGCTCTTTGGTTGATGTTATTTGTCTGGTATATTTTTTTTTCCCAGAATTTGATTTGTTAGTCTATAATTTTCCTCATTTCTTGACTGTATCTTTTTAGGCAAATGGGCTCTTATTTTTTAAGTCCATTATGCTTGTCTTTTCCTCATAATTGATGCATTCAAACTATTCACATTAAGTGTGGTTATTGACAGGTAGGTTTTACAGTTCTCTTTTTGTTGTATTTTCCTTTCTGTTGTTTTTAGTTACTATGGTCCATACATTTTATTTTACTATTTCTGTGTGTATGATTTCCCTTAGTATTTCTTATAGAATTGATCTTATTTTTATTAATTTTTTAAATACCTGCTTTTCTGCAAATGACCTAATTTCTTCTTCATAGTTGGTGGACAGATCTGATGGGTACTGGATCCCACGTTGGCAAGTATTTTCTTTCCGCTTTCTATATAGGTCATCCCATTATCACCTTGCTCGAATGGTTTCTGCTGAGAAATCAAAGCATAACCTAAGTTACTGATATTTTTCACTCTTTTTAGTAGTCTTTCATATTTTATCTTGAATAATTTGACTGTGATATATTTGATACTTTTCGTTTGTGGTTAGTCTGTTTAGAATTTGCTGAGCTTCTTGAGTTTAGATTTCCTCAATTTTCATGATTCCTGGGAAATTCTTTCCTAATACCTCTTCCACAATTTTCTCAGGGCTACCTCAGCCCCACTTCCTGTTCAGGAATGCCAATTGCATGTATATTGTTTCATTTTATGTTATCCCTCTGTTATATCTCTGCTTTGATTTTGTCTTTTCTTTCCCCCCTTCTAGTAAATTCCCACTGAGGTCCTTGTCATCTAGCTCACTCATTGACTCTCTGTTCTATCTCTTTTATTATTATTTTTTTTGTAACTTCTAGCATGTTAGAAAATTTTGCCGTTTTGTTCTTGATATTCTAGATTGCATCTTTTTGCTTTTCTCTTATTTTGAATATTGTGTTGGTTGTACCTTCTCTCTTTTCTTTTATTTTGATATTTTTAATTCTTGTAGCTCTTTATTTATGATTTCAATTCTTTCTTCCATCATTTATAACTTCTTCAATAGCTGTTCATATAACTTCACATCAATATATTTCATCTTCCTCCATGTCTGGGGGGTGGGGTATTCATTTAGTCTGTGATCTGATTCTATCTGCTCTTTTAAGGAGAAGGCTTATTTGCTTTTTTATAATATTTGAAGCTTCTTGCTGCCTTCATGGAATTGTATGACATTCTTCTTCATAGCTGTAAGATTGCTTCTCTTGTGTCTGTGCAGGTTGTTGATAGTTCCTTATCTTTATCATGTCATTAATAAGTTGCAGACTTAAAATGTTGCCTCTGATTGAGTCTCCCAGTGGCTATCTTCCTTGCTGGTCACCTATGGGCAGATCTTGTCCCTGTTTCCTGTAGCAAACTACTCATCTGATTTTCCTTTCAGAGGCAGGGAGCTATAGTCCTTCCCTTTGACCAGCTGTTATGAACTGATTCTCTTTCCTGTTATAGTTTGATGGGGAGGGAGACCTTCCCCAAGGATAGACAAAGTCCCAGGAGTACTACCTGGACTATATTATATAGAAATATATGTTATGTATTCTAGAAAAAGACTCAGGAAAATTATGAGGTCCCAACAGTGTAGGTCCCAAGTGTCAGTAGTCCAGGGTGTTGGAGGGCACTGTTCTTAACTAAAGGAGTTCTTTGAGGTCCCCAGTGGCTGGTGAGCTCTCTGTGGCACTCCTATGTTCTGGGAAGTGGAGGGCAACTTTCCCTGCCAGAGATATCCCCTGTGGTCCCAAGTAGCTGGGGGGAAAGCTCACTACTCTGTGGTGTTCCCTTCTCCAGGGCAGGGAAAACAATTGCCTGACCAAAGATATCCTTTGTGGCCCATCCTTTCAGCACCATAAGTCAAAGACATCAGTTTTTCTTCTATCATACTTACTCACTGTCCAGCTCTCAGAAACATAATAAATGACTGAAAAGGCCATGGCTTGAATCAGGTACTCCTTAGTCTTCACATAAAATAATTGCTACTTTGGAGAGTTCCCTGACAGTGAACTTGTCCAAAGCAATATGTATCCTTATCTCCTGACTGCTGGTACCAAGGGTGTTGATTGTGGATTCAAGATTAAATCAATGACAGTTTCAATTCTTTCTCCATCTGTCATGATCTTGTCTATTGGCCTAGTGGTAAGGACCTTTGTTTTCTTGACATTGAAAAGGAATGTATATTCAAGGCTGTAGTCTTTGATACTCTGTAGCAAACATTTCAAGTTCCCCTCACTTTCAGTAAGCAAGTTCATGTTACCTACATATCTTAGGTTGTTGATGAATCTTACTCCCATCCTTATGCCACATTCTTCTTCATAGAATCAGGATTCAAATTTATTTGCTCAGCACACAGACTGCATAGGAATAGAGGAAATACAAGACCCTGACATACATATTTTCTGACTTTAAACCATACAGTTTCCCCTTATTTTGTTCGGACAACAGATTCTTGGTCTAAGTATGTGTTTTGTACTAGGACAATTATATATCATGGAAGTCCCATTTTCTGAATGTTAGCCATAGTGTGTTGTGATCAACCAAATACCTCTACATAGTCAATAAAGCACAGACATTCTTCCGATATTCTCTGCTTTCAGCCAGGAGTCAAATAACATCACTAAAGGTGGGTGACTTTTATTTCGCGACCCTCAGGCCAGTCTTTCATTGTTTTTGTTCAGACATTCCTCGAGGTCGTATAGCCCTGGTGTACAAGTTGCCGTATAGCGGTCACTTGTGGTTGCTGTGAGGCTGAACACTGTCACACTGATGTGTCAAATGCGTTAATGGTTGGCTACCCAATGCAGACTGAGAGTGGGGTGTAGCTCCCCGATTAAACATGCGTAGAAGGAGGAGTGGCATCCACTTCCATAAAAACTTGCTTCCGGAAACCCTATGAACCTGGAGAGAGGATGAAAGGCACCCAAGCGTCGTGGACTCTCCTTCACAGGGTCGCTATGAGTCGCCTGCAACGCAATGGCACTTAACAACAACAACATATAGCTGGTATAGCTGGTATAGCTGGTGCCACAGCCTCTTCTAAACCCAGCTTGTACTTCTGGAAGTTCCCCTTCAATGGGCTGTTCTAGTGATTTTTGGATGATCTTTAATAGTATTTTGCTTGTATTTGGTATTAATAAAGTTGTTCAATAATTTCCACACTGTGTTATATCACCTTTTGTGAGAATGAGAACAAATATGGACCTCTTCAAGTCTGTAGGCCAGGCAGTTGTCCTAAAAAATTCCTGGCCTACACTGGTGATTATATACAGGGTTGCATTTGTTAGTGAAAACATGTCATCAATATACTATCTATTTTTGAGGCTTCCACCAACAAAGTCTTCAAAACAGTTTGAAGTTATGCTTTTGTCTCTGTTGACTTTTCATTTTTATTATTATTATTGGTTTTTATGTGTGTACTGTCAAATCAGATCTGACTGGTACAGGAGGCGATTATTCCTCCTTCTTCAGCAGAGCATCTGGGGATTTGGACCACACACCTCTGGGATTGCAGTGCAGCTTCTTGCCACTAGGCCACCAGAACTCGCCTCTGTTGACTTTTAATGTCAAGGTATCTTTTATTAATAAACTTTGTAGAGCATAATATTAAAATATGTTATTCAGGGAATGTTTGAAAATACATATGAGAATAGATATTTAGCTTTTCAATAGTTGAAAAAATTGGCATATTCTAGAAGAAAAGACAGTTTTAAGTGATTTAAAATTTTCATATGTCTTCTTCCTAGCATGTTGGTCTTTAGATTAAAACAATTTATTATACAAATTAGTCTTACAAGTGTTTAATGTGATTCAAAAAAGAAAAAATTTCAACTTGGTATTGAGAAAAAAATGGCAGCATGTATCAAGAATGTTGTTAATGCTTAAGAATATGATCAGTGATTAAGAAAGATTTAGAAAACTTGTTAAAAATGTTCACTAAAAGTAAATACGTTATTAAAGATAGATATTTAAATACTATATCTATATATGCAGGCTGCTCCTTGGAGGCAAGGATTCTGAGGCTCCGTCTAACATACTTTGAACATGTTGTAAGGAGGGACCAGTCCTTGGAGAGGAACATCATGCTTGGGAGGGTGGAGGGACAGCGCAGGAGAGGAAGGCCCTCTATGAGGTGGATTGACTCAGTGACTGGGATAATCGGGATGGGTGTGTCAGAGACAGTGCGATTTGCACAGGACAGAGCAGAGTTTAGGGCTGTTGTACATAGGGTCGCTATGAGTTGCAAGTGACTCAATAGCACATAACAGCAACAACAACGTATATACTGTTTTATACTGTTTTCCTTATACTAGTGCACCTTTCTCAGTCTTTTTCTTCACTGCTATTGAGCTGCTCATTCTTTTAATCTAAATTTTTTTTCATAATTATGGTGTGATTTTAACAATAATGTACAGAAAATTTGGATTTAACATACATTTATTGTTGCACATTTTCCTCCCTAACCCCCAGTTTGTGGGTTTTTTAAAAATTTTTGTCATTTGGGTGTGTGTGTGTGTGTGTGTGTGGTCAAATTGGATCTGACTGGTACAAGAGGAGATTGTCCCTTCTCCAGCAGAGCATCTGGTGGATTCAAACCACTCACCTCTAGGATAGCAGTGCAGTTTCTTGACACAGGCCACCAGAACTCTTCTGTGTTGTGTGGTTGGTTTTTTTTTTTTTAAATATTCACTGATTGATGAATAATTTCCTCCCTCCCTTCCCACTCCTGCTTCAGACCACTTTACTATGCAGCTCTTATTCTGGACTGTTGTCATACAAATATTGCCCTATCATATATTCCTTTACAACAGTTATTTCCTTCATCTGTTCTTTGCTGTGTTCATTATGTATCCTATCTTTTCTTTGTATTCCCCCCGACCCCCTATGTAAATCTTGTTTAATAACAGTGGCATTATGCAGTATTTGTCCTTTTGAGACTGTGGTGTTCACTCAGAATAACATCCTCAAGGATCACCCAAGTAGTGCAAAGTTTACATATTCCTCATTTTTCTGTGTTGTGTGATAATTCTATTGTGTGAATATACCATTGTTTTTCTATCCATTCTTTTGTTAATGAGCACTTGGGTTGCTTCTCTATCTTTGCTATTGTGAATAATGCAGTAATAAACATGGGGGGGGGTGTGTATCTGTTTGGGTGGCAGACAGCTCTGGTTCCTTTAGGTTATATTCCTAGTAGTGAAATTGCTGGCTCGAATGGTATTTCTATTTCCAGCTTTTTTAGAAAGTGCCATACTGCCATCCATAGAGGTTACACCATTTTACACTCATACCCTCTGTGAAGAAGGGTTCCAATTTCTCCACAACCTCACCAGCATTTGTTGTTTGCTGTTCTGTTGAATTTTGTTATTGTTACTGGGATGAGATGATTTCTCATAGTTGTTTTTATTTGCACCTCTCTGAGAGCTAGGAATTTTGAAAACTTCTTCATGTGTTTGTTCTCCATTTGTATGTTTCTTTGGTGAAATGTCTGTTCATATCCCATACCCATTTTGTGACTGGTTTGTTTACTCTTTAATTTTTGAGGTGCCAGAGTATTCTCTAAATTTTAGATATGAGTCCCTTATCAGATATGTCATTACCAAATATTTTTCCAAGTGTGTTGGTTTCCTTTATACCATTTTGGAGAAGTTCTCCAAGATTATAAATCACTATGACACTGATGTCTCAAATGCAGTCATGGTTACCCATGGTGGACAGTGTTTGGTGGAGCTCCCCAATTAAAGCAAGTTTGGAAGTAGGAGTGGCATCCACTTCCATAATAACTTGCCTCCATAAACTTTATGAACCTGGAGAAATTATGAAAGTTACACAGTGTTCAGGTCTTTTGTTCATAGGGTTGCTATGATTCGCCTATGACTTGACAGCACTTAACAACAATGATAACGTTCCGTTCCAGATGAAATTGGAAATTGCCTTTTCCATCTTGTTGAAGAATAGATTTGATATTTGCATTAAAATTGCATTTAACTTGTAGATTGCTTTGGTAGAATTGTTATTTTTACAATATTGAGTCTGACAATCCATGAGCATGGTATATTCTTCCATTTCTTAGGTCTCTTTTCAATTCTTATAATATTTTGTAATCTTAACTGAATATGTCTTTTATTTATTTTATTTATATTCCCTCACTTGTATTTATTCTTGTAGTTAGCTATTGTGATAATTATTGTTTTTCTTAGCATCATTTCTGTATTTTCTTTGTCGTTATAGAGAAATCCTACTGATTTTTTTATATTGATCTTGTAACCTGCCACTTTCTTAAATTGGTCAACCATG
>NW_006399785.1:7463163-7468409 GCF_000299155.1 Elephantulus edwardii
AGTGTGATTGGCACAGGACAGAGCAGAGTTTAGGGCTGTTGTACATAGGATTGCTGAGTCATAAGCAACTCGACAGCTCATAACAACAACAACATTCCTCTTGATGGTATCTTAACATTTTTCTTAGGCTTTCTTCTTTTTCTGTTCTCCCTCCCACCTTCCTGCTTTTAGTTCTTGCAGAGCAGTCCTGAGAGTTCTACCTTCTTTTTTCACTGGTTTTGTGTTCCATCTCTTCAACTCTGCTCATATGTACCTCTAACATGTTGGAAGCATCTGAAACTTTGATCCTAATATTTTAACTTGTGGTTTTTAGTTTTTTCCAGAGTTTCTAATGGCTTGTTAGTCTTATCTAAATTGTCTTGGATTGCTTTTGTATATTCCTCTTATTTTTTGCTTGCAGAGTACCATAATTCTTTGAGTTTGTCTCTCACCATTGAAAATATTCAATCATTGTTCTTTAGAATTCTGTGTCAGAAAATTCCATCAGACTTTCTGGCTTCAGGAAATCTATTGATTCTGCATTTTGATAACTTTTAAGGGGGTGAAATCTTGTTTTAGTTTTGTGCAGAATGTGAGGCAGTCTACTCTTCTGTAACATTGCTGTGGTAGAGTTTTTCATGCTTGGGCCTTATCAGGTTCTTGGTCTGAAATCCTTGGCTAAGTAGCTCACTGCTCCATAGGTGGGAAGGACAATTTATCCTTCCTGAATTTTTTTATGATCCTTTGACTCAAGGGAAGATTTGCTTTAGTTGAGGAGATGGCCTCTGAATTAGCAGCCTTATTAGTCAAGCTGAATCCAATCCAAAGGGTCCACAGCTTAAGTACTGTCTCTGGGAGGGGAAGGAAATGGCTCCCCCTGTGAGATCAGTTTTCCCAGTGCAGGGCAATGCAGCAGCAGCAGGGTGATCTCCAGGAGGCAGGTGAGTAGTCTCCATGTGATGAGGTACTGGGGCAGCAAGGTCTCCAGGAAGTGGGGTAATTATCTCCAGGCAGAGGGTTAGTGGTCTAATGTTCTGAATGGGAGCATAGTTCAGGCCACACTGGAACAGCAGCCCCTTGACCTGGTAGGCAGTGGTTTTGTCTCTTGCCAGGTTGTGAGTGTGCCTGGGCTAGGCTGTAGCCTTTTGCAGACACTGGGGAATTGGTGGCAGGAAGATGCTCTAGGGCTCAGTCATGCCACACAGGCCTTGTGTCTTGCCATGGTAACACAGTAAGGTTCACAATCCATGGCAAGTGCATCCATCTCACTGTGATTGCCTAGTTTATTTTTTTTCTCCCTTCACCTTTTGTTGTTGTTGTAAGTGCTGTAGAGTCACAGGCAACTCATAGCAACCCTACGAAGGAGAGTCCTCTGCTCTTGGGTGCCTTTCATCCTCTCGCCAGGTTCATAGGGTTTCCGGAGGCAAGCTATTACAGAATTGGATACCACTCCTGCTTCCCAGCTTGTTTTAATGGGGGAGCTCCACCCCACATTGCCTGTATTGGGTAACCAACCATTAATGCCTTTGACACATCAGTGTCACAGTGTTCTGCCTCACAGCAACCACAAGTTGTTGTTTGTTGTTATGTGCCATCAAGTCGCTTGAGACTCATGGCGACCCTATGTACAAAAGCCCTAAACCCTCCTCTATCCTGTGCCAATTGCACTGCCTCTGACACACCCATCCCGATTACCACAGTCACTGAATCTATCCACCTCATAGAGGGTCTTCCCCTCTTCCGCCATCCCTCCACCCTCCCAAGCATGATGTCCCTCTCCAAGGACCTGTCCCTCCTTACAACATGTCCAAAGAATGTCAAATGAAGCCCCAGAATCCTTGCCTCCAAGGAGCAGCCTGGTCTAACCCTCTCCAGGATGAATCTGTTTGTTTTCTTGGGAGTCCATGGTGCATTCAATACTCTTCTCCAGCACCACAGCTCAAAGGCATCAATTCTCCTTCTGTCCTTCCTAGTCATTGTTCAACTCTCTGATGCAAAACAGGTGACTATGTACAACCACAAGTTACCGCACTTTTTTTTATATTTGTCTATTATCTATTTACTGACTTATTGCCTCTCCCCCTTAATCCTTTTAACACTCAAATAATATTGTGGCATCCACTTCCTAAAAAACATGTCTCTGGAAACTCTATGAACTTTGATAAATGAAAATAGTTATAAAAAGGCTTCAGGCCTTTTGTTCATAGGGTTGCTATGAGTTATGCTCATACTCAGCAGAGATCAAAAACATCAACTTTTCCCTAATGTTTTATAATAGTGAGTTCATACCTTATCTGTTCTTTTGTGAAGAATTTATTTCACTTATCAAAATCTCATCAAGATTCACCCATTTTTATGCAATATTTCATTAATTCTTTGTCCTCTTTTGGTGCAGGACAATATTCCATTTTGTGCATACTATAGTTTGTCAATTTATCTGTTGATGGACACTTGGATTTTTTCCATCTCTTTGCTATAAATAATTCTGCAGTGAACATGAGTATGCATAAAGCTGTTTATGTTTCAGCTCTTACTTCTTTATAATATATACCTCATGGTAGGATTGCTGAATCGAATATTACACATTCATTCCTAGTGAATTGGAATCTTCAGAATATTTCTTGAGGCTTCACAGCAAGAGACAACTCATCTTTCTCTCACAGAGTCAAAGAGATTGAACCAGCTAAAGAGGAAACATCTACAGGTAACTAATGCAAATCCCTAAAGAATGCTATTTCCAAATTTTAAGAACATACCAATAGTGTTTCCAGTATTTTATAATTCCACTGGGAGACTTCTAATCTCTCACTTGCTTGTCTTGTTTTCTGTCTAACTGAGCTTCATATTTTCTTCAGGACAAAGTTCAAAGATTTACTCATGTCATTGAATAAAAGCTAGGATTTTTATACACTTTCATTAAAACATTCTTTGTTACTTTCCTGATGTCTGTTTGACTAATTTGAAAAAAGGGGAAAAATGTAGGATTATTTTGATTCTCAACAAAACGGATTGGCACAGTGACTGCAGCAATGACTTTGAGTACAGCAGAGATTATGAGGATGGTGCAGGGTGGGGCAAGGTTCTAATCTGTTTTTCCTGGGTCTCATGTGTCATAGTGGAGTGGAAGGTACATAACAGTATCAGCAACAGGTTGGCTCATCACCTGTATTGTTTCTGACTGGCATCATTATGAATTTATAAAGTCCAAAATAAAATTATGGACAATATTTTCCTCCTAAATCTGGAAGTTCACGCATATAAGTGTGAGTTACATTAAAAAGAAATGGCAAACAAATCTATTTCAAAAGCATTTGCAATTATATTTAACGTTACTGAAGCATCTTTAAGTTTTAGAAAAGGAACAGTTAGAATTCTCCTTGGAGGCAAGGATGGCAAAGCTTCATCTCACACATTGTGAGCACGTTGCAAGGAAAGTCTGACCCTTGGAGAAGGGCATGGTGCGTAGAAAGGTTGAGGAACAGAGAAAGAGGAAAAGACCTTCAACCAGGTGGATTAGCACAGTGACTGCATCAATGAGTTTGAATGTGTCAGAATTTGTGAGGATAGTACAGGATAGGAGAAAGTTCATATCTGTTGTTCATATGGTCACTATGAGTCATACACAATGGGACAACACCTAACAACAAAACCTCTTCAGTTGCTTCATACAAGCTGTGCTTCAATCCCAAAGGGATGTTGTTCAAATACACCATCTGCTCCATAAAGAAGGATTGACAATCTCCTCATTTGCCATTTACTATACAGAAAATCTTTTGGGAGGGTCAGCTGGGGATCAGTTTTGACTCAATGGTGAACTACAACAATAGCTACTAGATTTACAAGCAAATGTAAATAATAAAATCAAAGTTATTTAAAGACAAAATCAGCAAAAAATGAACTTTTCCTACAGTGTTGCTTTTACTGGTTATTGTTATTTCTGAATTTAGATGTTTAAAGCTTATGATGTCTCTTTTTAATATAAAATTTAAAAAACCCCTAGTAACAAGTTTTTTTCTTTTCATTTTGCCTGATTGTAATAAAGAAATAAAAGAAACCCATTAGCTCATCAACCATAAATATTTTGTGTTTACTTAACCTCTTTAATACGTTATAAATGTGAACTAACCAAAGTAGAAAAATAATTTAATGTGATGACTTAATTTTTATTAGAAAAACAGTTTTCCTTGGAGAAAGATTTTTAATTGTTTTGGTTTTTTGTGCTATTTTATTTCTGAAAAAGAAGTATAGATTATTTCTATATTTTTGTTCATATTTGGAAATCCTTTTTTTTGCAACATGAGCTATTTTTTCTTTCCTTTTTGTACTTAAGGAAGTTGGTATCAAATAATATCTGATTGAGTGGCAAAAAATGGAAAGTAGAAGTCAGATAAGGTGGACTGAATTTATTTTCTTATATTGATCTTATGTATTATTTCTATTCATATCATAAGAAAGATGTTATCTACCCAGAATTGCTAAGCTAATGACTAACCAAGCCATCAATTGAAGACAGAGGCTCTAGGAGGTAAGAGGGATCTTAGAGAACATCAAATACAATGCCTGACGCCAATGAATCTCCGAGCATGGTTCATGCACTATTTGGATAAGAATCAGCTGAAGTGCTTATTAAAAAGGCAGTGTTCAGTATCGTCATATCAGACCTCTTGAATCAGTCTTTCTGGGTGACTTTACACTCCATAATATTTTAGAGCAAATCTAATTATTTTACACCTGCCTGCTCCTCATATATTAAAGTCTGATATCGTACTGCTTGCCGAAAATTTTCTTCTCAGAAAAATAAAACCCAGGTACAGTTATATATCTGATAGAAACTTGCACATGAGCATTATATCCTAAAATGAATTTAAATCTGGAAGAAAGAGATTAGTTTCAGGCAGTTATTAGAATATATGAAACATTATTTCCAAAAATTCAGAATTTTAAAAGCTTTCCTTTGCAATGCACTGAAAAATGTAATATCTGGCACATAAAACCCGCCACACTTAAGAAATCATAATCATGGCAGTGTTAGTAGTTGTGATGGTTGAAGCAATAGTGTGTTAGTAATGGTGGCTATTGTTGTAGTTATGTGCCATAGAGTCAGAACTGGCTCATAGCTGACCTCCGGTGGGTTTTTCAAAGGCTCTTAACTTCACAAAAAGAGATTGTCTGTCTTTATTCTAGAGCAGTTGGTAAATTCTAACCACTTGCCTTTGGGTGGATATCACAACTTTTTACCATTAAGCCATGCTGTTTCTCTGGTGATT
>NW_006399785.1:7468984-7469892 GCF_000299155.1 Elephantulus edwardii
TAACTGTTAGCAACCTTAATCTCTTCTCTATCCATCATAGTGCTGTCAGTTGTCCCAGAAGTGGGAACCTTTGTCTTCCTGATATTGAGCTTAAATCCATATTAAAAACTACAATCCTTGCTTTCTTGCAGGAAGCACTTCAGGTTTCAACACTCAAGTTTCAAGCACTCCGTTTCAACAAGCAAGATTGTGTCATCTGCATAATGTAGGTTGTTGATGCATCTTCCTCTAATCATGATGTCACACGCCTCTTCACAATGCCCAGCTCCCTTGGTGATCTGCTCTGCATACAGATTGAGAAGGTATAGAGACAGGATCCATTCCTGAGTCACTCCATTCCTGATTTTGAACCTGCAGAGTTTCCCTGCTCTGATCTGAGGACTGCTTAACTGATCAAAGTAGAGGTTTCACATAAGCACAAACAAGCATTCTGAGATTTCCATTCTCCTCAAGGTTAACTACAATTTATTGTGATCCACACAGTCAAATACCTTGCATTGTCAATGAAACACAGATATATATCCTTCTGGTACTCTTCGCTTTCTGCCAAGATCTATCTGACATTGACAATACTATCTCTAGTGCCACGAGCTCTTCTAATCCCAGCTAGTATTTCTAGTAGTTCTCTGTTAATGTACTGTTCCAGTTGCTTCTGGGTAATCTTCCACAGGATTTTGCTTGTGTGTGATATAAGTGATATTATATAATAATTTCCACACTCTCTCAGGTCTCTTTTTTCAGGAATGGGAATAAACAGAATCTTTTCCAGTCAGTTGACCAGGTCGTGATTGTGGAGGTTATGGAATTAGTTATATTACTTGTAAAGTCCTCCTTCCTTATTGTCTTTCCTTCTTTTCCCCTATAATTTTATTCTTTGGAATTTACTCACAAATCTTTATCAAAGCTAT
>NW_006399785.1:7471487-7474845 GCF_000299155.1 Elephantulus edwardii
GGAGGTGCCTGACAGCAGATTTTCTCAATACAATGATTTCCTGGCTGCTGGGGCCAAGAGTATTGGTTGTGGAACAAAGCAAGTTGAAATTGTTAACAACCTCAATCTCTTCTCTATCATGATGCTGGCAATTGGTCCAGTGTTGAGAATCTTTGTTTTCTTAGTATCAAATTTCAATCCACTTTGAAACTTCGGTCCTTAACCTTTTTTAAATTTTCTACTAGTATGTTTACAAAATTTGAATACATCGTAGATCTTCCTCAGTTTCGGTAAGCAAGGTTGTTTCATTTATATAATGCAGGTTGTTAGTGAGTCTTCCTTAAATCCTGGTACTATACTCCTCCTCATAAATTTCAGTTTCTGGAATGATCTGTTCCACATATAGTTTGAAAATATGTGGAGATGGGATGCATTCGTGACATACATCTTTTCTGATTTTGAACCATGCCATGTTTCCTTGCTTTATTCTGATGACTGCCTCCTTGGTCCAAGCAGCAGTTTCTCATGAGCACAATGAGTTCTGGGGTTCCAATTCTTCTCAGAGTTAGCCACAATTTTTTGTGATCCACACAGTCAAATGCCTTTGCATAGTCAATGAAGCAGAGAGACATTGCTCTGATTGTTACTACTTTCGACTAAGATCGAACTAAAATTGGCTATAATGTCCTTAGTGCCACCACTTCTTTTAAACTCAGCCTCACTTGCGGAATTTCTCTGGTGATGTACTGTTCTAATCATTCTTTTATCATCTTCAGCAGGATTTTCTTGTGTGTGATATTATTCGATAATTTTCACACTCTGTTGGATCACCTCTTTATGAAATGGGAATAAATATGAATATACACAATATCAAAATCAAATAATCAAGAACAAGTTTAATAAAAGCAAAACTGTTCTGTATACTCTACAAACAAAAAACAAAAAACAACACATAAAACCCTACCAACAAAACAAACCGCAAAACAATAATACATCAAGTTTAAGAATAAGATAGAATTAGTTTTTACTACTAAAACTACTATTACAAATTGTTGTTGTCGTTGAGTCAGAGACAACTCATAGCGACCCCATGAACAGAAGACCTGGACACCTGTGTAACTTTTGTCCTCTCTCCAGGTTGATAGGTTTTGCAGAGGCGAGCTATTATGGAAGTGGATGCCACTCCTGCTTCCAAGCTTGTTTTAATTGGGGAGCTCCACCAAACACTGTCCACTATGGGTAACCATTCTTGCATTTGCCACATCTGTGTCACAGTGTTCAACTTCACAGAAACCACGAGTTACCTCTGTACAGCAACAACAGCATTATAAATAATACTATTATAAATTTATTCATGACATTAGAATGCTTGTAACTATATTTCATTTATTAACTCAAATTTTAAATTCCTTTTTTGTCTTTGTAATGACCTATTCATGTTCTTCATAGATGATGTCCTCTTCTAGTTCCAGTCATTAACATTCAGTGCTTCCAAGCTATTCTTGAGGTAATTTATAGATTCAGATGGGATAGACTCAAAATCATATCTTTGTCCTTATGGTCTACTTTTAAATGTTTTTCACCTTCAGTTTGAATCTGCAGTAAGAAGTTAATGATCTGGTCTACTGTCAGTGCCCCTCCTTGTTTTGAGTGCTGATACTGAAATGTCCCATTGTCTTTTTCTACAGACGTAGTCAATGTGATAACTTTGTAGTCCATCAGGTGAAGGCCCTGAGGTTAAATTCATTTGTATTGTCACTGTTTCTTAAAAATAAAATGGTGTTTGTAATGGATAAATCATTGATTGTACAAGACTGTGTTGTATCACTTTATGTCTGTCATCAAGGCCATCTCACCCAAATATTCCTTCTTGATTTCCAATGTTTACATTCCAGTACTCAATTATTATTAACACTTCTTGATTGCATGCTCAATTAATTTCAAACTGCAAATGTGGTTAGGAATATTCTGTTTCTTCATGGTTTCCCTTTAGTGTTGATGTGTATATTTCAATAATAGTTTTGTTAAGAGATCTCTCTTGTATATGTGTGGATAATACTCCATCACCCACAGCATTGTAATACAGACTAGATCCTGAAATGCTCTTTATAACTCAAATACAAAGTCTTTCCTTTTCAGTTTTTCACTCAGAAGCTAGGAGCTCATATGATTATCTGGTTCAAAATGGCCAACAGCAGTTTATCTGAGCTCACTAATGTCTGAGATAGCTATCTCTCTGGGTTTCATTTCACTTTTAGTAGCTTCCCATTTTCCTAGATTTGTATTTTGCGCACTCTGTGTTCCAATTACTAATGAACGCTTTCCATTATTTCCTCTAAATTCAGTATTGCTAAATTAACAAATGAAGATCCTTCGTGGAGTAAAAGCTGCATTCCATCTCGTCTTTAAGGTAGATTCTAATATGAATGGACAATTCTTCACCAGTTGTATTTTGATTGCTTTCCAACCTCAAGGAATCATCTTCTGGCACTGTATTCCACAATATTCTTCCATTACTTATAGGGTTATCAAAGCCCTGTCATTTTAGCAGTAGATAGCCAATTCTTCTTCTTAGTCTTAATCTGGAAATTAGACTGAAAACTTTCCACTTATAGGTGACCATGCTGCTATTTGAAATACTGGTAACATAGCTTTAAGCATCAGAGAACACACAAGCCACCAAAATACAACAAACAGACATGCCAACATACCACAGATATTATGGAGTTTATTAGGTAAGTTAACAGGTTACAACTTAGGCTGACAACAGGATAAAATTTCTTAGCCAAGACAGCTTCCAAAACATACTCTAAAGCCTTTCAGCCTTTATTTTTGCTGTTTTAGCCCAAATGCTGCCAAGATTACTTAGTCCTGACATTATGATATTTCCCACACTGGCCTCTAGCAAACTTGGACAAATGCCCCTGGCTCTGGCTTCTACGGCTTTCAGTACTACTCTGTTGTAGTTCTCATTCTGATTAGTGGAGTAAACTCTGACCCTGAAGAAGACACTGTTCTGTGGTTCATCTTCGTTGCTCATAGTGAGAAGCTCATCATAGGGAAGCAAGACAAAACCAAAATTGATAAGAAAGTCTGAATTTGCACTGTAATGAAAAGATGTCAAAACAAGGGGAAGAAAGACTGAAAAAAGAGAGTAGAATAACTGATTTAAAAAAACAGCCAAACGTAGTATTTTTTTGAAATCATTGCTCCTGAGTGCAGTGTAGTATTTCATCATGTGAACATATCACAATTTCTCAATCCATTCAGTTGTGGTTGAACATTTGGGCTGTTTCCATGTTCTTGCAATGGTGTGGCTATGAACACTGGAGTACAAATCTCTCTTTGTAACTCAGTTCTAACTTCCTTAGGGTATATT
>NW_006399785.1:7477480-7478938 GCF_000299155.1 Elephantulus edwardii
TTATAAATATAATTATATATAATTAGATTCTATTATAAGATTAAAGGGAAATGTGAAAAGGGATGGAGCTAGAAAATGAAAAGGAAAGAACATGGCCATCATTTCTCAAATGAAAGAACTGAAGAATAATTTCAAGTCTTTAGTCATAATAGTGAAGTATTCTATAGCAAAATCTTGAATGATGCAGGAAGAGTCAAAAGAACTTGGATGAAAACACAGAGTCACTATACCAAAAAAAAAAAAAAACCAAAAACCAAACGGGTCAACAATGAACCATTTTAGGATGATCAAGAATGAATGGTACTGGAGGAAAAGTCCAAACTGCAATAAAGCATTGGCAAGAAAAAGGCCTTAGGAACTGTTGAAGGTATACCAATTGATATGTTTCAACAAATATATGCAGCCCTAGGTGTACTTACTTGTAAGTACTTACCATGGTAAGACATTTGATGACAGTTACATGGTCAATAGGCTGGAAGAGATACATAATTTTTCCCATTTCAAAACAAGTTACAGAAATTACCACACAATAATGCAGCCTTCTTCAAATTCCTCTGTGTCGGCCAATTCCTTCTGATACAGTGACTCCGTGTACTCCTTCATCTTCTTTTTATACTTCCTGGATCATTCAACATTCTACCCAAACTATCTTTAAGTATTGCCACCCGTGGGTTAGATTTGTTTTTCAACTCCTTCAGCTTAAGAAACGCTGAGCGAGTCTGGCCCTTTTGATTTTCTGACTCCAGCTCTCTGCACATTCCATTATAGTATCTTGCTTTGTCGTCCCGAGCTGCCTTTTGAAATTTTCTATTCAGCTCTTGGATTTCTTCCTTTAGCTTTGGCTTCTCGGCACTCTAATGCAATACTCAGTCTTATCTGACATCCATCTTGGTCTTTTCTTCTTCTTCAGCCTTTGTAATGATCTTTTTCATTCTTCATGGACGATTTTCTTGATATCCTCCCAGAACTCATTTGGTCTATGCTCATTGGTGTTCAAGGCCTCAAACCTGTTCCTGAGATGGTTTTGAAATTCGAGTGGTACAGACTTAAGGTCAAATCTTGGTTCCCGTGGACTTGACTTAATTTTCCTCAACTTCAGCTTGAATTTGTATATGGTGGTCTGCCCCACAATCAGCACCTGGCCTGGTTTTCACTGCTGATATTGAGCTTCTCCAGCGAATCTTTCCACAAATGTAATCGATTTGATTCCTATGCGTACCATCAGGTGAAATCCGTGTGTATGGCCTGTGTTTATGTTTCGTATAAAAGATATTTGCAATAAATAAGTCATTGATTGTGCAGACCTCTATCATTCTATCTCCAGCCTCACTTCTCTCCCTGAGCCCATGTTTTCCAACTACTGATCCTTCTTCCCTGTTCCCAACTTTTGCATTCCAGTCACCCATTATTATCAATGCATCTTGATTGCATGTTTGATCAATTTCTGACTGCAAAAGT
>NW_006399785.1:7479159-7488537 GCF_000299155.1 Elephantulus edwardii
AAAAAAAAAATTGTTAACAGCTTTAGTTTGCTTAGCTCCACAATCAACACTCTTGGTACCAGCAGCCAGGAAATCAAGAGACAGATTGCATAGAGAAAGTCAGCTGTCAGGGACCTAACCAGAGTACTGAAGTACAACCACTCAGGCTGGAGAATAAGATATGCCTGATTTTAGGCGATAGTCTTTACAATTGTGTGCTATGTATCAGAGAGCTGGACAATGACTAGAGGTGATAGAGAATTGATGCCTTTGAGCTGTGGAGCTGGAGAAGAGTGTTGAGCATACCATGGACTGCTAGGGGAACAGACAGGTTCATCCTGAAGAGGGTGAATCAGGGCTACTCCTTGGGGACAAGTATTATGAAGCTTCGTCTGACACACTTTGGACATGTTGCAAGGAGGGACCAGTTCTTAAAGAGGGACATCACGTGTGAGAGAGAGGAGGGACAGACAGCACAAGAGAGGAAGACCTTCAGCAAGATTGATGGATTCAGTGATTGGAGTAATTGGGAGTAGGTGTGTCACAGACAGTAAGGTTGGCACAGGATCGAGCAGGGTTTAATCTTCTTGTACATAGGGGTGCTATGAGTCACAAGTGACTCGACAGCACATAACAACAACAATAATAATTAAAAATAACTTCCTGAGAAAGAGTGTTGCTTGCTCTCGTTAGTTGCAGTCCAGTTGCCTCCAAGGCTGGTTATTTTTATGCATACCAGAAAAGAGTATTGCCTGGTCTTGCATTATCTTCATTAAAATTAACAAATTGGAACCTGTTGTAGTACCTATTGTCTTAACCCCAATCAATTACTATTTCTCTTACTCTCATTGACTCTCTACTTTAACAACAATGATGATCTTTCTTGGTGAGTTGTCCAAAACTCAATCTCTATCCTCACTTCTAAGAAGCATCCTTGCTGACTGATCATCCTCCCTGGAAGTTGAAAGCACGGGACTAAATCCCTATTTCTTTACGCTTTTCCTTAAATTGCACAGTTACGTTTCCAAGTCTAATATCATTTTCACTTATTTTTTTTTAACTTTCAAGATGAAGAGTTGTGTCCTTCTTTAGCTTTCTAAAGATCTGGGATTTCTAGAGAAGTTCTCTTCTTGATGTCTAATCATTTTTTTCCATTTTTCATTATTTTGTTTCTGGGAGTTTGGTCATAAGTTTGCTTTATGAGTTGCTTTTCCAAGTTTCTGACTTGTATTTTTATATCTTTGTTTGAAATTGTGAGTGAATGTGTAACTTCACTTCTATCAACATAACAATTATTTTGTCATGATTTTTTAATCTGTATCATCTTTTAATTTTTTCTAAAATTCTGATAATATCTTCTTGACTCTGCAAAAACTATATTTCCTTCAGTCCCTTGAATTAACATTATTTTTTCCAGGATCTAGTTTTTCTTTTTTTTAATGGTTTTAGTTTTTCATATTTCCAGGTGGACTGGTGGCCTTGTGAGTAGGGAGTTGTGCTCCAAACCCAAAGGTTATTTGTCTGAATCCACCAGTTGCTCTACAAGAGAAATATGAGCACTCCCCTCCCTTAAAATGTACAACTGTGAAAACCAGTGGGAGGGTCAACTATGAATAGCTTCCAACTCAATAATGAATAATTAATGGATAAATAATGAATGATAAATGAATGATTAAATGAGTCATTTTCATATACCTGGGGGCTATTGGTTGTCTTTAGGTATTTAGAAGGAATTACTATCTTGCTTGCCAGTGTTTCCTCTGCTTTATAGTACTGCACACAGTGTATTCACGGAGTGAGACCCCTGATGTGTTCATTGTAGAGCAGTGGGAAATATATCTAGCAACGGACAGCTTTCACAGGACTGAAAGCACTAAATTTAGGATAATTAGGCAGTTTTTATTTAGATACATTAAAATTTACATTATAACAATTAGCTTTATCCCAAATCTCCCCTTTAATTTTGTCAGAGAAAAAAAACTCAAGTCTTCTTTCAAAAGGTAAACTCTGAGGCCAGACAGTTCTCAGTTTTCACAGATATGGGATCAAGAGGTAGTACCACTGAAATTTTCTCACAAACAGATTGTCCTATTAATGTATCTTGTTACTTTTAGTCTCATTGATTCTGATGGTAACCGCCAAGAATTACCCAAGTGCTGGTGAAACTCTACCAGATCGACTGGTACATTACTCTTTTGAAAAGTCCCTAGGATGTATCTTGGGCTAAAGTCTCTTCAGTAGTCCTGTCTACTTTATGTCTCTGATAATTTGGGGGAAATTCTTTTATCATTTGTGATCCTCACTTCCATTGTTGTTGTTATTGTTATGTGCCATCGAGTCACTTGCAACCCATAGCGACCCTATGTACAGCAGCCCTAAACCCTCCTCTATCTATCCTGTGCCAGTTGCACTGCTTCTGACACACCCATCCCGATTACTCCAGTCACTGAATCAATCCACCTCAAAGAGGGCCTTCCCCTCTTGAGCCGTCCCTCCACCAGCCCAAGCATGATGTCCCTCTCCAAGGACCTGTCCCTCCTTACAACATGTCCAAAGTATGTCAGACGAAGCCCCAGAATCCTTGTCTTCAAGTAGCAGCCTGGTTTAACCCTCTACAGGATGAATCTGTTTGTTTTCTTGGCAGTCCATGGTACATTCAAAACTCTTCTCCAGCACCACAGCTCAAAGGCATCAATTCTCTTTCTATCATCCCTAGTCATTGTCCAACTCTCTGATGCATCACAAGTGATTGCAAAGACCATAGCTCACTTCCATACACTTCCTTAATTTCCTTTAATATTATGATAAGAAGATGGAAGGCGTACTCAGAAGTGGCTGACACAGAAAAATTTAATGAAACAACATCTGATCAAAAGCCAATGGTGATGAAGAAGTTCAAGCTGCTCTGAAGGAACTGGCAGAAAATAAGGCTGTAGAAATGTTAGAATACTGACTGATATATTTCAGCAGACAGATGCTACCCTGGATGCACTAACCAGGTTATACAACTACCTGGCCAACCGAATGGAAGAGATCTATGTTATTCCCATTCCTAAAAAAGGTGACCCACTAGAGTGTGAAAATTATTGAATGATTATCACTAACATTACACGCAAGCAAGATCCTACTAAAGATTATTAAACAAAAACAAACAAACAAACACACTCAACTGGAACAGTATATCAGCAGAGAACTTCCAGATATGCAAGCTGAGTTTAGAAGAGGTTGTGGCACTGGGGACATCATTCCCAACGTTAGATGAATCTTGGCTGAAAGCAGAGAGTAGTACCAGAGAAATGTCTAGCTGTGTTATATTGACTATGCAAAGGCATTTGGCTGTGTGAATCAAAATAAATGGTAGGTAACCTTAATAATCATGAGAATCCAAGAACACTCAATTGTGCCCATGCAAAACCTATGTTTGGACCAGGAAGCAGTAGTCAGAACAGAGCAGGGTAACACTGCATGGTTCAGGATCAGGAAAAGTGTGCATCAGGGATGTATCCTATCTCCATACTTTTTCCATTCTATGATAATTCTAGATCAGATAAATCACGAGTCTAAACTTCATGAGGAAGAATGTGGCATCAAGATTGGAGGAAGACTCATCAACAGCATAGCATTGTTAAAACTTAGGAGGACATGAGACATATAGTGCAGAAAGTCAAGGACTGCAGCCTTCAATATAGACTGAAGCTCAACATCAAGAAAACAGAGATTCTCACCACTGGGCAAATTGGTAGTTCATTATATAGACAGCGATTGAGATTGTTAATAACTTTAGTTTGCTTGGTTTCACAATCAACATTTTTGGCATCAGCAGTCAGGAAATCAAAAGACAGATTGCATTGGAAAAGTCTGCTGTCAAGGACCTCTTCAGAGTACTGAAGAGCAATGCTGTCAGTCTGGAGACCAAAGCGCACCTCATACAGGTCATGATCTTCACAATTACTTGCTATGCATCCAAGAGATGTACAATAACTAAGGATGATAGAAGAAGAATTGATGCCTTTAGTTGTAGCGCTGGAGAAGAGTGTTGAACATAGCATGGCCTGCCAGGATAACAAAGAGATCTGTCCTAAAGAGGGTGAAACCAGGATACTGCCTGGAGGCAAAGATTTTAAAGATTCATCTAACATACTTTGGATATGTGGCCTAGAGGGACAAGTCCTTAGAGAAGGATGTCATATTTAGAAGGGTCGAGGGACCGTCAGCACAGGATAGGAGGACCCAGGATGAGATGGATTGACTTAAGTGGGATTAAGTATGCCAGAGATGATGAGATTGGCTCAGGATGGGCAGGGTTGAGAGCTAATGTACATAGGATCATTATGAGTTGCAGGCGACTCAATGGCACAAAACATTATGATAAGGGGCCATAAAGGAATGAGAACCTCATAATTAATATGTTAATGTTTGTAAGACCACACTCCTTTTAGGATATCTGAAATTTGTATCAATCCTGTGAAATAGTAACATTTTTATATACCAGCTATTCAATGTATACCCTCCTTGGATTTCTTTCTAAAAAAGGGAGAGATGGGAATTCTATATGGAAAAAATAAAATTCTCCTATGAATTTTTTTTATTTTCTTCATAGTAGACAGTTGTTAAAATCGAGTTTTAAAATAAAGGGTAAAATTCCATTCCTATGCCACGACATCTTTTCTAATATATATATTTTTTAAAATGTATTATTCCTTGACTACAAGATAAATAAGCCCTAAAGTTTATCCTAGATGCAAAATGAGCTGTAAATTGAAGTTTACAAGTGATATTTCACGAATATTCCTCTTCTGCAATAGATTACAATGATATTTACCTATGGGGGAAAAATCACTTTTAAAGCAGTTGCTGCCATAGCAACTGAATATTTCTTTCGGTACTGGATTGCTAAGAGGCTAAACTGAAAAACTGAAAACTCTCTGGGTGTTTCCTTAAGGTATAAAACCAGAAAGACACGTTTTGTTTGTTTCTTAAAATTATATTGAATCTCAAGATAACAGGTGCCAGAGCTGTGGAATCAAATTTGAATCCTGCGTCAAGCTCTGACGATAGTAACTATTGTCTCCAATGGTGATAATATATTTTTAGTATTGATGGTGATTTTGAAAGTAGTCATTTCATTCTAAAGCCTTTCAAAGTAGATTGTACAAATAACTCTCACTGAAGCAGGCAGACATTTTGCTTGGTTGGTTTTCTCCCATGAGTGATTTAACTAAAGGGGAAGGCTGTTGTTTTATTGTTGTGTGCTGTTGAGTTGCCTGGAACTCATAGTGACCCTATGTACAACAGCCCTAAACTGTGTCTGTCCTGTGCCAGTCTCACTGTGCCTGACTCACTCACCCCCATTACCCCAGACACTGAATCAATCCACCTCATAGAAGGTCTTCCTCTTCTGTGCTGTCCCTCCATCCTCCCAACATGACGTCCTCTCCAAAGACTGGTCCCTCCTTGCAACATGTCTGAAGTATGTCAGACAAAGTTTCAGAATCCTTGCCTCCAAGGAGCAGCCTGGCTTAACCCTCTCCTGGATGAACCTGGACATCAATTCTTCTTCTATCCTTCCTAGTCATTTTCCAGCTTTCTGATGCAGAGCAAGTCATGGTAAAGATCATGGCCTGTATCAGGCTCACCTTAGTCTCCAGAGTGACACCATTGTTCTTCAGTACTCTGGAGAGGTTCATAACAGCAGACTTCTCCATTGCAATATGTCTTTTAATTTTCTGGCTGTTGGCTGCAAAGCCAAGCAAACTAAAGCTGTGAACAATCTCAGTCTCTTCACCATCCATTCTGATGCTGTCAATTGGCCCAGTGGTTAGAATCTTTGTTTTGTCGTCTTGATATTAAGCCTCAATCTGTATTAAAGGCTGCAGTCCTTGACCCTCTACAGCAAGCGCTTCAGGTCCTCCTCAGTTTCAGCAAGCAAGGTTGTGTCATCTGCATAACGCAGATTGTTGATGAATCTTCAAAAATAATGATGGTTTTTAAAAAAGAGAGTACAGTAATACCATTGAATGATGCATCAGAAGAGAATTATGCTCCATCTCCTTTTCAGTGACTTGCTTATTCCCAAGCTGATCCCAGATCTTTTGTTCAAATCCTCTGTGAGTAGATTCCCACCTCTTGCTTATTTGGCTGCTGGAAGTCTGGTATAGTGATAATAAGCTCTTTGTGGAAAATAAGAAAGACTTACAGATTGTGTATGAAAAAGAAAGAAATAAAAAGGAGAAGAAAGAAAGGAGGTGAGAAAGTGAGGAGAAAATAGGAAATGGTGCTCAGAAGAGGGAACAGAGAGGGAACAGGGAGGAAATGAAGCTGAGATTCCCAGTTAAGCTAATTTCCCATACCACTTCCCAATTGAACACTTACTTATAGTGTATATGCAAAGTTCAAAAATAAATAGAAATTGCAGAAGAGATATTCATTTTTTATAGCAAGGGACATTTATTATTGTTATGTGTCCTCAAGTGGACTGTGACTCGTAGTGACCTTTTGAACAATATATCTGAACCTTGTCCTGTCTTGTGCCATTCTCATCATCTCCAAGTATATTTGAGCCTATTCTCACAGTCTTCTGTGTCAGCCAGTTCCTTTTGATACAATACTCTGTCTATTCCTCCAATCTTCTTTTAATGCTTCCTGGATCATTTCATATTCTGCTCAAAGCATCCTTAAGTATTGCAGTGTGAAGCTTGAATTTATTCTTCAATTCCTTCAGTTTAAGAAATGCTGAGCAAGTCTGGCCCTTTTGATTTTCTGACTCCAGCTCTTTGCACATTTCATTATAATACTTTGCTTTGTCTTCCCTAGCTGTCTTTTGAAATCTTCTGTTCACTTCCTTGATTTCTTCATTTCTTGCCTTTGTTTTTGACTTCTTGGCACTCTAGTGCTATATTCAGAGTCTCCTCTCACATCCATCTTGGTCTTTTCTTCCTCCTCTGCCTTTGTAGTGACCTTTTGCATTCTTCATGAATGATGTTCTTGATATCCTCCCACAGCTCATCTGGTCTCTGCTCATTGGCGTTCAGGTTCTCAAACCTGTTCCTGAGACGGTTTTGAAATGCAAGTGGAATAGACTCAAAGTCAAATTTTGGTTACTGTGGATTTGATTTCATTTTCTTTTGCTTCAGCTTGAACTTGCATATAAGTAGTTGGTGTTCTGAGAATTTTTGTTTTCTTGATGTTAAGCTTCAATCCATATTGATGGCTGCAGGTCTTGACTTCCCTCTCCTGGTAAACAATCTGTTTAAACTATTTTACAGGACTAAATAAAGGAAACAAAGAATTCTAAGACAAAGCAACTAGTTTTGTAGGCTGGAGAAAACGATGTCAGTTTTGTAATTATGTAACTATAATTTTATAACTGATACATATTTCGAGAAATCTGAAACTATTACTACCACCCCATCATTTCCCCCTCTTTTTATATAAGTCTTAAATCTATAAGACAAAACTTCTGGGTTGATTCTTGAAGGAGTGGGGTGTCTTTACAAAGAGATTATTTTTTTTATTACTTGTGGGATCTCCATTTGGGAATAGGGGCACAGACTCTCTGGCTTTTTCAAGATGAAGGAGGACATTGAGATGAAGGGGAAGGGGAGCCCATTTTAACACTTTATTGGTGGTCTTGAGTTGAACTTGCATGCCTTCTTGTTTAGTTAGATGATATATTCATGGTGTGTTTTGCCCTCTGGACTTTAAGATGTTTAGCAACCAGGTAATGCAGACATAAATTCAAAAATAAACATAAGGAAATAAAAAGGAGTGCTAAAGAATGATAAGTTTTTCTATTCGTCTTTTATTTTCCCCACATGACTTAACAAATCAGTAATACTTTAGTGACCTCCAACTACACAGGAACAACATTAAAAGGTTACTAAAACTTGTCTAGGTGACAGTTGAAATACTATCACTTTTGCCAGCTTTTGAACTTTTCGATAAATGCTCAAGTTCTGTTTTTATTTTTTCACTTCTTTAAAGATCAGAACAGTTCCAAGTAACTGTACTGATGTACTATACTGAATTTACTAGATTTTACTAATTTTAACTTTCATGAAACATGGTTTAACTTTTAAAACAAAGAAAATTAAGGGAGAGGGAGCTGCTTTGCTTTTTTATTTTTCTTTTTTAACTTTGGGAGGCTGAGTCCTGCGGGAGTGGCTGGCTGAACTTTGAGGCTCCATCCACCTTCACTTCCTTTACCGAAATTCTATCTCTGTAACAGGACTCAGGGTTCAGGTTCTGGACTAAAACTCAGTGTTCAGGTTATCTACAAAAAAGTGAATCAAACCTAGAGAGAACAAACTTGTGAGTTACAAAGAAAAAGTGTTTCAGAGGTATGACTTACTGATGTGCTAGAGGAGATGGAGAGAAGTGGCTTAGATAAAGGTTCTCATACACGATTTTACAGGCTTAATTTAAGCCTACTTCTGGTGCCACGTTAATTCAAACAACCCCTGATTATACTAGAGATGTGTTTCCTGGCAGGGTTAAACCATCCACTTCATTTTCATTGTGACTCTGAAGGCTTTCAGTAACTAAAATTTGGTCTTTTACGTCTTTAGATTATTTCTTATGGTTTCTCAGGACTTGAATTAGATCTTGCCAGGTATGGCCTATGAGAGACTTCCACTTACGCTCATGCTCCGGGCTTCAGCTTCGATGGTATTGTGAAAGACAACATTATCTGGAGGAGTCTGACATTCTTGATTGTTTAATACCTTGGATGTGATGTCAACCAGCTGAGTTTGTGCTAATGGCTCAATCAATCTTTTGTAGTCTCCTCCTAATGTCAGGGATGTGTTTTGAGTGATGATCAGGTGAGTCTGAAGGCCCCTTTGTGGGTGCCAAAATGTTCTTGAACACAAAGGAGTCTTTCTGTAGACAATTGACAGTAAGACAGACAGATTGATAATATCCATAAACACTTTATTACAGATCTGGAAGGACAACTAGTTTCCTTCAAAAACTGCCTCCCTATCTGGGAGTCATGATGCATTTTTTAAAGATTGGTCCCTCTATCTAACAGCATGCCTAAAGTATGTCAAAGCATGAGAGCTTCACCATCTTCCCCCAAAAGGAAAATCCTGGTTAATATTTCTTTTTTTTAATTTATTTTTCATTTCAATGAACATCTACAGAGATTTTGGAATTCCATTCATTCATTGTTGCACCTTTCTCCCCACTCCTTGAAAAGGAAAAAAAAAACCTCCCCCATTGGTACACAGTCCCCCGCACACCCCCCAACCACACGCCCAAGCCCAAATATAATCCACTCTGCAACCCTCATTCAATACTCTTACAATAAATATAATACTTTTAAGCTATGCTCTCCCCCATAGACTTCAATGCCGTAAACATATTTCATCCAGTTTTTCTCAGTCTTACCCCCACCCC
>NW_006399785.1:7488687-7490118 GCF_000299155.1 Elephantulus edwardii
TTACTAAAATACAGCATCATGTTTGTCAAAAATAGAAGGTCAACAGAACACCTTCAATGGCATAGATTGACACAATAGTCACAACAATGGACTCAAGCATGACACTCATGATGCAGTTACCATGCATCAAAGACATCAATGGCAGTGAACAATAAATTACAGGATGTAACACATCTATTCTGTCTTAATACTCTACCAAGGAATTCGAGTGGAGAAGAAAAACATAGCCTCCTATACCATGAATGTAAATAACCAAGTAATCTATAATTGTAATGCTGTTACTGAGGCTGTTATGTGCTATTGAGTCACCTGCGAATCATAGGGACCCTATTGTACAACAACTCTGAACCCTGCCCCATTCTGAGCTAGTCTCACTGACTCTGATACACCTAACCCCATTGCCCCAGTTACCATGTTAAGCCATCTCATCTGGTGGGGGGGAGGTCTTCCTCTCCTGCACTATCCCTCCACCCCTCCAAGCAGGATTTCCTTTTCCACAGATTGGTCCCCCCTGGCTACATTCCGAAAGTATGTAAGACGGAGGTTCAAAATCCTTGCTTCCAAAGAGAAACTTGATTTCAACTTCTCCAAGACAAATGTGTTTGTTCTCTCAGCAGTTCATTATATGTTCAAGACTCTTCTCCAGCACAACAACTCAAAGGCATCATCAATTCTTCTTCTGTCATTCTTGTCATTGTCCAGCTCTCTGATGCATAGCAAGTAATTGCAAAGACCATGGCCTGGATTAGGCACAGTTTAGTGCTTAGACTGACAACATTACTCTTTAGAACTTTAGAGAGGTTCCTGACAGCCGACTTCCGCAATGCTATTTGTCTTTTGATTTATAGAAAATAATGATGAATCGTGAAGCAACAGAAGAATATTGATGGTATCCCTGGTATAGGTTAGAGAAAGGACAGGGCATAGAAGTCAGAAGAGAGAATTGTTGTGTACCATCAAGTCTGAACCAAGCCATAGCTGACTGACTGTGGATTTTTCAGAGGCAGTAAATCTCATGCGAAGATATTGGCTATCTTTTTCCCTTAGAGCAGCTGTTGAACTCTAATTGTGTACCTTTGAGTTGACAGCACAGTTCCTTGCCTCTAAGACACAAGAACATCCAAGAATCAGAAAATCAGGAGACATACTGCAGGGAGGGAAGTCTACAGTCAGGGACCTCTCAAAACTATTAAAGAGTAATTATGTCAGTCTGAGAACTCTGGTGATCCTCTTTCAGGCCATACCCTTTCCAATCACTTGCTATTCATTTGCAAGTTGGGCAATGCACACAGATTACAGAAGAGAATCAATGTCTTTGAGGGGTAGTGTTGGAGAAGGGTACTGAATATCCCATGAACTGCCAAAAAGTACAAACAAATATGTCTTGGAGAAAGTGCAGCCATAGTACTCCTTGAATGTAAAGATGTTGAC
>NW_006399785.1:7490508-7491900 GCF_000299155.1 Elephantulus edwardii
GGGACAGTCTCCTCCTGTACCAGTCAGATCTGATTTGACGGTACACTCACGCAAAAATAAAAAATAAAAGAAAAATTTTAAAAAATAACTTATTTCCTCACGTGATTTCACTGTCAGATTGTTAGCTTCTTAAGGATACAGTGTCTTTGTGTGCCCAGAATACCACCTGCAAATAGTAGTTACCTTTTAATGGCATTTAAGTAAAGGCATCAATGTGCACTGTCTAAACTATAGGTTCCAGAAAGCGATAACAAATTCTCTTTGATGAAGCTACTGCAAAAATATTTTCTTTTTTTTCTAAACTGTTTGAGTCTTCCTTTCTTCCCACAGTTTCCATGAAACACTTGCAGGCAGCCACTGCCAATTAATGCTAAACACATTCATTGGTCCAAGGGGATGTTATTTCTGATTAAGAATGAACACACTTTGGCATGAGGCTGCCGATGTCATTCAGTTTAAATCAAACCGAAATGTCAAACCACTTAGCATTTGGCTTATCCATCTCTAACGTTGAAAGTAAGCGTGCAATAGTCTTTGAAAAGGAAACAATTCCAGAGCACAGTGAGTTGCAGAAGCCTTAAAAGGCCAAGGACTGGCTGCAGCAGGTGAGGGAGGAGAACCCATGTGTATACATCGCTACAATTAAAGTCTCCAGCGCACCTTCTTTCATAACTGTGTGCTGGTGTTTGGTATCATCGAGTCAGTTCTGATTCACAGCAGCCTTGTGGTTAATAGTTTGAAACCTTGCTGTATTCTGTGCCATTCTCACATTCTCTGCCGTCCTCCAGGCCATTGTTGCCATCACAGTCTCAAACCCTTTCATTGAAGGTGTTTTCCTCTTTGGAGGATCCTCTGCTTCTCCAAGCATGCTTTTATCACAGGTTCATAAGTGTGAGTTACAGGGAAGCAGACAGGGATGCAGTTCATCACTCCAATACAACACTTGCTGCATGGTGCTGTGGTTGGATGGTGTTGAGTCCTTTTCAACCAATAACGATGTCGTAAAATAGAATATAGCCATCACATACAATATTCTAGGTTGTAATCTTTATGATGACAGACAACCAAGTCTATCTTCTGCAAAGCCAGTTGTTGTTCTTAGATACCATCCAGTTAACTACCACTCAGAGTAACCCTGGGCACAAGAGAACTGAGTATTTCCTAATTGGGCTCCCTCAGCACAATCTCCATCATTCTTAAGTCCACCTATATAGTCAGTCACTGTCTCAACACATCTTTTTCAGAGTCTTCCTCTCTTTCACTGATCTTCTACCACTCTCAGGGTCATCTTTTTTTTTTTTAATCAGGAATTGCCCCTCCTGCCTTCTCCTTCCTCCTTCTTCAACATATCCTAAGTATGTGAGAAGTTTCCTCATCTTTGTCTCGAAGGAG
>NW_006399785.1:7496400-7509983 GCF_000299155.1 Elephantulus edwardii
TGCTCTTCCATTTTTAAACCATGTAGTATCCCTTGCTATATTCAGACAACTGCTTATTAGTCTTATTGCTCTGTGTATAGGTTTTGCATGAACATGTTAAGTGTTCCAGCATTCCCATTCTTCACAATGTTAGGCATAATTTGTTATTATCCACACAGTAAAATGCCTTTGCATAAAACTAGTGAAGCACAGGTAAACAGTTGTTTTACTTTGTTTTTTTCCTGGTATTCTCTGTTTTCAGTCAGGATCCATTTTGGTATAAGCAATTATATCCCTGATTCACCTGCGCCTTCTACATCTAGGTTGAATTTCTACCAATTCTCTGTCAAAATATTGTTCCAAACATTTTTCAATATCTTCTGTGAGATTTTATTTGTATGTGGTATTAACTTATTTTTCCATAATTTCCGTAGTCTTTTGGATAACCCCTTTTAACGATGGGAGATCTACCTAGACTGTTTTCTGGATTTTAATCCATGTCGTCTTTTGTCTACAGAGACACTGAGTGGGTTTGAACTCCACAATGAAAGGATTTTTTTTTATTTTTCAAAGGGAAAAGTGAACTGGAAAGCAAGGGTGGGCAAGGAGGAAAATGTGCAACAATGAAAGAATAGAAATCCATGTTCTTTATAAACACTCATTAAAATATCAATAAATAAAAAAACCCAAAAGTTAGTTTTAATAGCAAACAGTAGAAACAAAAGAATTGCCAGGTAAAGCATCCATTCAAATGGCAATCTGCCACAGAGATGCTAAAGAGATTTAGCTTTGCGTGTTTTAAGGCTATGAGTGCTTCAAGTGGTGCTTTCACGGTAGTAAATTTATAGTAAATAAGGTATGAATTTGTCAAGATTGCTTGCTTACTTTGCAGTGAATCTGTGCTATGCAAATGACCCCACTATGAGTTAATAAAAGGAGAGAATGATTTGTTACAGGGATGAAAGACAAAAGGTCTAATCGTTCATCTTTATTCCTACAGTCTTTGTATTCCCTTCCTCAAAGGTCTATGTCAATAAACAAATGAGATTATCATACACAAAGATGAAAACACTGGTTCTGTCACATTTGACCTGTATAATTTTACCTAAAAAGAAGATAGAAGCAGGACATTGAGCTTTTAACCTTTGACTATGCATTATTTTCACTGTGCCAACTCTTAAGTATGCATTGAAAAAGAAGAAATGCAAACTAAGATGAAAAGCATTCTATAGTTCAGAAATCAAAAGAGAAGTTTGCCTTGGAAAAAATGTATTGTTAAGAACCTCTTCAAAATTCTCAAGCGGCATGTATTTTCTGTTTCTTTTCTTTTTCAGTAATAAATTATTTATTAGTTTAAAATACATTTTTGGTTTTATTATACTATTTTATTTACAAAATTTGAATATATTGTTTTCCGGAACAGAGTCTTCCAATTTCCCTCACCTCCTCACCCATTAAATTGTACAACTCCATTAGTTCTTTCCTCCCCCTGCACATCCTCATCCCTCTGCTTCCGCCCTCCCCCAGCCCCTTGGATCCTTATACTCATTCCACAATAATGGTTTTATACAGTAATTATCCTTGTGGGACTGAGTTAGTTCGCTCAGCATAACGCTCTCTAGTCCCTCCCCAGTTAGGTAATAATTCACAAAATCATTGCTCCTGTGTGCTGCGTAGTATTCCATTTTGGGAATGTACCATGAGAGGCATGTATTTTCAATTGCTTCCTAGGCATCTGGAAGTTGGGCAATGAATAAGGGTGACAAAATACGTTGATGGTTTGGAACTGCTGTGATGGTGAAGAATACCATAGACTTCCAAAAGAACAAACAAGTCTGTCTTGGAGGAAGTGCAACCACTGTGCTCCAGGAATGATGAAACTTCATCCCACATGCTTTGGGTACATTGCCAGGAGGGATAGGCCTTGGAAAAAGGCATCCTGCTGGGAGAGGTGAAGGGTCAAAGAAAGAGAGAAAGGGTCTCAGCAAAATGGATCAAGACTGTGATGTAACAATGGCTCCAGCGTGTCAGAGTTTGTGAGTATGCGGCAGGATGAGGGAATGTTAAGATGTATCGTTCATAGAGTCACTATGAGTTGTAGTCTATCCCATGGCATCTAACAGCAGCAACAAAGTACATCTGAGCTTTGGAGATAAACTTAAAAGGAATGATGTGTAATGCACTGGAAGAAATGAGAGAGAGAACTGTTTAAAAGGGATATGTGCTTGGATATTATTGTCATGACAGGAGTCCAGAATGAAGGCTGCACAGTGGAGTGGAGTTGGGGGGAGGGATTGCATAACAATGAAAGAATTTTTCTTTTTCTTTTCAAGGAGAAGAGTGAATTGGGGAGAAGGGGGCGGGCAGGGAGAAAAGTGCAACAATGAATGACTAGAAATCCTAAGTCTCTGTAAACTTTCATTAAAATTAATTAAAAAAAAAAAAAGAAGGTGATCTCTTAACCCAAAGATCAAGCCTCTCAAAGTGGCGAAATTCTCCAGCTTTTCTGAAATAGAAAGATGAGAAATCCCTTCCACTTTGATTTATAGTCATGGAAACTCAGTGGAGAGTCAGCTGTGAGTCAATTTTGACTTGACAACAGTGAGAGAAAGACAAAAGCATTTTAGAACAAGCAGTTACTACTCATAACTACCTGATTTCAAGCTTACATCACTTCTCTAGAACAAAAAGCTACAGACCCAAGGGACTCAGAAAAGTTGCTTCAGGTCACAGATACATCCAGACACATAGAAAGTGGCAGGAGTCTTCTATAGCTGTGGTTCTTCTGGTAAACCTCACTCAGTTTCCAAAAAGTTGGTAAAGCCACCACTATTGGAATTTCGAAGCATTTAAGATACACTTTTCTGCATCTCTCTTATAAAATGAAATAGGGATGGGTAAGTATTTTTTTCTCCTTAACTTTCTAGGGTCAAATGTCATTGACTGAAAGCTGCAGTCACACCTCTGGAAGAATCAAAAGCCACATTCAAAATCAAGACAACTTAACCTCCTCATTCAAGACGTGTTAAGGCAGTCAGGGTGACCCTCAGGGGGAGGGATGAAGAACTTCATTTCTATACTCGTGGGTGTGTTCTTAGAAGGGGCCAGTCCTTGGAAAAGAACATCTTGTTTGGAAAAATGGAGGCTCAGCAAAAGACCACAAGATCCTTGACAAGATGGATTGATTCAGTGACTGCAGCAATGGGCTGAAGTATTTGAGGCATGATGATGATGATGATGATGATGGATGATGGCACAGACTAGGGCAGCGTTTCGATTCTGAATTTCTAGGATCGCTATGAGCCATAATCAGCTGGATGGTACCTGACTAACATCCATAGGACTTAGTTTACTATCTAAACAAAGACAGAAGTTTGCTCCGTGATACAAGTACAGCGTCTAGTTTCCTCCTATAAAACAAGCACAGATCTCAAAATATTTAAGTCTCTTGCTTCTGTTCTTCAAAGAAAATTGTAATTGCTCTAAGGCTTTGGGAAGGTGTTTTAGATTTGGCCACATGGGGGCAGTATTATCATGGCATTAAAAGACTCACAGCCTGAAATAACATTGCCAATTAACTCAGAAAACATCCTTTGTGTTTCTTCTTTGACTTAAAGATGGGTAGAAAAATATAGCAAGCTGTGTGGTCTTTACACAGAAAACTGTATTCAGTTTCCTGGTGCAATGTGAGGTGTTCAGTGAGGTGCAATACTACAGCCTAATGAGCCAATTAATTTGAGTGGCACAAATATACCTAAGGACGTGAGTCCACACCAAGAGAAAAATAGCACAGAGCCATCGTTTAAGGGAAGTCACAGGATTAAAACATGTTTCTGAAAAGATACTGTCCTCCTTCTTCTCTTTCTGCAACTTCCCAACAACTGGCAAAACCAGAAAATCCTGTTTGGAATAACGTTGTTCCCTTATACCGAGAATTTCTGACATGTACTGTCATATTTCTGTACTAATAAAGTGGACTGCCAAGAAAACAAACAGATTCATCCGGGAGAGGGTTAAACCAGGCTACTCCTTGGAGGCAAGGATTCTGGGGTTTTGTCTGACATACTTTGGACATGTAAGGAGAGACAGGTCCTTGGAGAGGGACATCATGCTTGGTAGGGTAGATGGACAGCACAGGAGAGGAAGACCCTCTATGAGGTGGATTGATTCAGTGACTGGGGTAATCGGGATGGAAGTGTCAGAGGCAATGCGGTTGGCACAGGATAGAGCACGGTTTAGGGCTGTTGTACATAGGGTCACTATGAGTTGCAAACAACTCGACGGCACATAATAACAACAAACAACAACAATAAAGAGGCAGTGTGACCAACTTGAAAATCAGTGCATTAGAAATATTTCACAGTGTTACTGCCATATATAATATCGTGGATGAGGAAATGCTTATCTTCCTGCCTACCTGTCTCTTATTTCCCTCTTCCTCACCTTTCTTTCCTCCCTGCATCCTTCCTTTCTGCTGCCCTTTCTGCATTTATTTCCTTTTTTTTTAATCCCAAGTTCATGAAAAGGACTATCTCCTTTACTCTTCACAGTATATCCCTATAGTTAGTTGCTATAAACCCTCAAGTCAATTCCAAGTCATCTACTGTCTCTGAAAACCTGCTGGGCCAGCTGAAAGTCGGTTCTAATTCCAAGGCACATAACAACAACAATAACAAAAGATAAACAAATAACCCAGAGTGTAAAATGAGGAAAATCTGTGACTTTACTAGGGAAAATAGAACTACATCAGAGGGGTTCCAAGGTTGTAGTATTTAGGGAAGGACATCAATGTCTCTTCCCTCACTGAGCAGCTGGAAAGTTCAAACCACCAACATTTCTGTTAGTTTAAGAGCTTAACCACTGAGCCACCAGGGCTCTTTCTGTTCAGTAAATATTATTTTGTCCATTATATATATGCAGAAATCAAAGTCAAAAGAAATAAACAGAAATTATTCATGTTTCCACCAAGAGAATCAGATCATTCTGATGACCAAACCAGTACATTTTTTCTCACTTCACACTCTGGATTATTTGCTTCTCTTTTCAGAACCAACTGATAGCTGACCCTCCACAAGGTTTTCAGAGACAGTAAATCACGTTGGAGGAGAGTAGCCATGGCTTTCCCACAAAACACTGGGTGCATTAGAAACGTGCCTTTGGGTTGCAAATACAACTCCCTACCACTAAGCCTTAAAAAGCTCCCTACCTTTTGCAGTTAACCTGGGCTGGTTTTTGTTGGTTTTATTTTTGTTCAAATTTATTACAAGTTTAAATCAGAGAGTTGGACAATGACCAAGGAGGATAGAAGGAGAATTGATGCCTTTGAGCTGTGGTGCTGGAGAAGAGTATTGAGAATACCATGGACTGCTAGGAAAACAAACAGATTTGTCCTGGAAAGGGTTAAACCGGGTGGCTCTTTGGAGGCAAGGATTCTGAGGCTCCGTCTAACATACTTTGGACATGTTGTGAGGAGAGACCGGTCATTGGAGAGGGACATCATGCTTGGGAAGGTGGAGGGACAGTGCAGGACAGGAAGGCCCTCTATGAGGTGGATTGATTCAGTAACTGGGATAATTGGGAGGGAGTGTCAGAGACAGTGCAATTGGCACAGGACAGAGCGGAGTTTAGGGCTGTTGTACATAGGGTCGCTATGAGTCACAAGCGACTCGACGGCACATAACAACAACAAACAACAAACAAATATATTTTTGTTAGATGGTGTTGAGTTGACTACAATTCACAGCAATTTCATGAATGACGAGTCTGAACTGTGCCCTATCCTGTGCCGTCCAAATCTAAAAATAGAAGCATTAAAAGAAAACAAATATCACCTGCATAGAGAGATAATTTTACCTCCTCTTTGCCAATTTGGATATCTCTTATTTCCTTCTCTTACTGCTATCGCTAAGACTTTCAATACAATATTGAACAGGAGAGGTGATAGTGGGCATCCTTGCATAATTCCTGTTCTCAAAAGGAATGCCTTTAATCTCTCTCCCTTAAGAACAATGTTGGCTCTCAGGTTTGTGTATATACTTTTTAACTATGTTGAAGAAATTACCCTCTAGTCCTATTTTATTGAGTATTTTAAGCGGGAAAGGTGGTTGAGCTTGTCAAAGGCCTTTTCTTCATCAATTGATAGAATCATGTGATTCTTGCTCTTTGCTTTGTTAATGTGATGAATTACATTGATTGTTTTTCTCATGTTGAACCATCCTTGCATCCCTGTTATGATTCCCACTTGGTCACGGTGAATTATTTTTTTATGCATCATTGGATTCTATTTGCCAGGATTTTATTCAGGATTTTTACATCTATGTTCATGAGAGATATTGGCCTATAGTTTTCTATTCTATTGCTCAGATGAGGCTTGATGTCATTAAATATAATGAGGAAACACATAGGAAAAAGAACAAAATCAAAATGAAAAACTTTTCCATGACCTAAATCCATAGCCCTCTTTGTAATCATTAGTACTGCTACTATGAATAATTAATAAATTACAAGTAATTTTAATAATATATGTAATAATATTAGCTAACACTTTCAGAGCACCTATTTGTCAGGCAGAGTTTAAAGTACTTTGAAAGTATTAAATCAATTAATCAATTAAGTCATTTAAGGTACATGCATTACATTATGCTCATTTTTTATTGATACCAGAAGGCTCTTACTTTTACAGTATTCCTAATTTCTCTCCTTCACCTTTATTACCCCTTTATGCACATATCTTAGAGATCCTTTAATACCCTTGCAGGTTAATTGATTCTTTTCCTTTTTGACATTGCTGGAGTATTCCCTTAGTGAATCAGCAATAAGGATATGTGTTGTCCCTTACTTAACGGGCTTCTATGGTTCATTTCCTCTCTCTACAATTTGACTGGGAAACATACATAGTTGATTGTCGTTTCATTTCAAAGTATCCTTTCAGCTGAAAATAGAATGGGAGTATTTTAGTACATTTGTTGTAGCTACTGTGTCAATCCACCCCACTGGGCGTCTTCCTTTTTTCTGACTCTAGCAAACATAATGCCTTTCTCCAGGGACCAGCCTCTCCAGGGACAGTGAGAAGAACAACATTGCTGACATGTTTTAAGGAGAGCCCAATCTCTGGGAAAAGACATTCTGCTTGTATAAGTATATGGTCGTAGAAAGATGAGGAGTCTCCGTAGGATGAACTGACACAGTGACAGCAACAACAGACATTAATGCAGCGGAGACTGTGGGGATGAATCGGGACCATGCGGTCTTCCTGTCTCTTCTACAATGAGTCAGGATACATTCAACAACACCTAGAAAGAGCAAAAATAAAAATGAAGACAAATACCTGTATGGCATAGAAAACTCTCTCATAAACAATGTTGAAAATCTAGAGATTGCAGCAAGCAAGATTTGGATGATCGCGGAGAGGGACTCGTTGGCATCCACAGGTCCTGTGCCCTGTGTTTCCAGGTGTGGAAAATCTCCTGACAAGCGTTTTCAGGTGAGAAAACAGTCCGAATGAAAGCAGGCTTGATGGAACAATGGTTGATGTTGAAATTCATTACCTACTCTGAGGGAGGAAGACGGACAATCTCCTCCCTTGTGATTGACAGTCTCTGAAAACTCACTGGAGGGTCAGCTATGAGTTGGCCCAAACTGAACAGCACATACCAACAACAGGGTGGCATGGTGTTAAAGTGTCGGACTGCTAAAATGTCAGAATTCATCTGTTAATATGTGGGAGAATGATGCTCGGTCTTGTCACTAAAGATTAAAAATATCAGAAACACTGGAAGTTACTGTGAACCAGAATTAACACATTAATAGTGGGGTGCTTTTTAAAAATTTCTTGAGTAATAGAAGGAGAAAGGATTTCCTAGGAAGGAAAAAGAAATGACAGAAGTCGTAAAGACATAGAGAAATGAGAGGGACTCATGTTTTAGGATTTCGAAAAGTTTAGTATGATGTGGGAGACGCTTGGAGAATGGCTGGAATAAGGAAAATCATAATGGTGAAGAATGAATGACCAATTGAGATGATGAAAACAGGAGCAAGGTTTAGAACTCCATTGGGAATTTTTTTTATGTGAGTAAAGGTTTACAAATCATATTTGGCTTCTCACAAAATTCATAAACACGTTGTTTTATAACATTGTCATTAAGTGCCGTTGAGTGGTAGGTGACTCATAGCGACCCTAAGAACAAAAGTCCTCAACACTTGTGTGACTTTCATGCTTTCTCCAGGTTCATAAGGTTTCGGGAGGCAAGCTATTATGGAAGTGGATGCCACGCCTGCTTAATATGATTAATTAGAAGAGCTCTGATTTCTTAGCGGGAAGGAGTTGCACTGCTCCCCAAAGTCACATGGTTCCAATCCACCAGCTGCTCCACAAAGAAAGGTGAGCAATCTCCTCCTGTGTGGTTTACTGTCTCTGAGAAGCTACTGGAAGGCCAGCAATGAGTTGATTGCGACTCAACAGTGCGTAACATCAGCAACAATGTGATTAATTATAATGTCTAATCAGTTTCTCATTGTCTGTTGCCTTTCCTTTCACCCAACTCACTATTTCTTAATTATCACTCCCTTTGGCTTTCCTTCTCATCTAAGTTGAACCTCCAAGAGTGTAACGTCTAAACCTTTTCTTGTTGTGGTCAGGTGCCTTTGTGGCTACGATGACTTAATGAGCTACAAAGCTGAACCTTGCCTGTGGCAGCCTCATGGTCTGTGTCCTGTTGTGGAAGTCAGTGGCTCCATCCTGTTGAGGGTCTTCTTCTCTGTTGCTGACCCTTCATCTTTCCCAGTTTGAGGTCAAGAGTTTATGGTTCTGAACGGCTTACCTCACCATTAACTTTGGCTTTTGCCATAGGGAAGGCAGAATCACACAAATAGGGTATGTTAACCCACCCACACGAGGATTGGCTAGTCTTGCCACCGTCAGGAGCAGAACTTGAGATTCTCACCACCAACAAAGAAGCAGCAGGAATACTGTGTGCACGCACCCTTTGTACCAGAGATTCTTGCAACAGCCAGACCTACAGGAGAGAAGCAGCAGCTGCAGCAGCCACAACAGAGAAGTAGAGAGCTGACGTGAGACAAAGTTGACCTGGGGCTGCTACCATATGGAAAAAGACCCAGAATCAGAAGCCTTGATCTGGGCTTGCCAGAGAACTTAAGGGAAGGGGGAGATAAAACAATGTGTGGGACTAAAAAAATGTAGAAACTCTAGTTTATAACTGTGGGGCTGAAGACTGAAGGGCCTGCGAGCACGCTTTGGAAACTGACTGAGAAATTGCATCCTTTTGCCAAACTGAATTGTAACCTTTTAATGTCCCTGTTGTTGTTACGTGCTATTGAGTTACCTGTGACTCGCAGTGTTCAGTATTTCCAAACTGTGCCCTATCCTGGACCAATCTCCCTGTCTCTGATACTCACCACCATTACCCTAGTTACCCTGTCAATCCATGTCATCCAGGATCTTCCTCTCCTGTACTGTCCTTCCACCTTTCCAAGAATGATATCCTTCTCCAAGAACTGACTCCCCCTGGCAACATGTCCAAAGTTTGTGAGACCAAGATTCAAATTCCTTGCCTTTAAGGGGAAACTTGGTTTCACCCTCTCCAAGACAGACCTGTTTGTTCTCTTAGCTGTCCATGGTATGTTCAATACTTTTATCCAGAACTACAGCTTTAAAGGCATCGATTCATCTTCTATTATCCATAGTCATTGATCAGCTCTCTGATGCATAGCAAGTAACTGCAAAGACCATGGCTTGGATCAGGTGTATCTTAGTCTATATAGTGACACCATTGTCCTTAAATACTCAGGAAAGGTCTCTAACAGCAGACTTTCTCAAAGCAATTTGTCTTTTGATTTCCTGACTGCTGGTACTAAACTTGTTGCTTGTGGAACTGAGTAATGTGAAATTATTAACAATTTCTATCTCTTCTCCATCTATCATGATGCTGACCAATTGATCCAGTGGTGAGATTCTTTCTTTTCTTGATGTTGAGTTATATTTCATATTGAAGACTGAAGTTCTTGACCTTCTTCAGCAAATGCTTCAGAGTCTCCTCAGTTTCGGCAATCAAGCTTGTGTCATCTCAATAATGCAGTTTGGTGATAAGTCTTCTTCCAATCCTGATATCATACTCCTCCTCATAAAGCTTAGCTTCCTGAATAATCTATATATAAATTGAAAAGTTATGGCAATAGGATACATTGTGATGCACACCATTCCTGATTTAGTTTCTCACAAAATTCATACACATGTTGTTTTATAACATTGTTGTTAAGTGCTCTTGAGTGGTAGGTGACTCATAGCGACCCTAAGAACAAAAGTCCTCTACACTTGTGTGACTTTCATCCTTTCTCTCCAGGTTCATAGGGTTTCCGGAGGCAAGCTATTACAGAAGTGGATGCCACGCCTGCTTAATATTATTAATTAGAAGAGCTCTGATTTCTTAGTGGGAAGGAGTTACACTGCTCCCCGAAGTCACATGGTTCCAATCCACCAGCTGCTCCACAAAGAAAGGTGAGCAATCTCCTCCTGTGTGGTTTACTGTCTCTGAGAAGCTACTGGAAGGCCAGCAATGAGTTGATTGCGACTCAACAGTGCATAACATCAGCAACAATGTGATTAATTATTATGTCTAATCAGCCTCTCATTGTCTGTTGCCTTTCCTTTCACCCAACTCACTATTTCTTAATTATTACTCCCTTTGGCTTTCCTTCTCATCTATGTTGAACCTCCAAGAGTGTAACGTCTAAACATTTTCTTGTGGTCAGGTGCCTTTGTGGCAATGATGACTTACAGCAACTGTATGAGCTACAAAGCTGAACCTTGCCATGTCGACAAAGCCTTTGCTCCTTTTTACATTCATCCTGGTATCTATTTCCAAGGACTGATTCCTCCTGATAATATGCCCCAAATAAGTGAGATGAAGTCTCATCATCGTTGCTTCTTTCAGGACAAATTTGTTTGTTCTTTTGCCAGTTCTTGGTATATTTAATACTTCTCTGTGAAAGCGCAATTCAAAGGAATCAATTCTTCTGTAATCCTTATGTATTGTCTAACTTTAAGATGTATAGGAAGCAATTGAAAATACCATGGTTTGGAACAGGTGCACCTTAATCGTGCAGCTGACTTCATTGCTTTTTAGTACCTTGAAGTATTATAATTTCTTACTATTATCACCATGGATGTTGATTGTGGATTCAATTAGGACGATAGCATCTGACAGCTTCAGTCTAGTCTCCTATTTTGATGTTTCCTACTGGTCCAGTAGGGAAGATTTTTGTTTTCTGGATGTTAAGATGTAATCTATCTTGAAAGCTGTAGTCTTTACCCTTCTGCAACAAGTCCTTCAAATACTCTCCACATTTTGCAAGCAAAGATGTATCAACTGCGTAATGGAAATTGATGAGTCTTCTTCCTCTAATCCTGATGTCACATTCCTCTTCATATGATGCAGTTTCTAGGATTATTTGCTCAGCATGTAAATTGAGTAGTTAGAGAGAGAGGATATAACCTTGATACCCATCTTTCCTGATCCAAAAGCACACAGTGTTTCCTTGCTCTGTTCAGACAACAGCTTACTGGTCTATGTGTAAGTATTACATGAGCACAATTAAGTGTTTCTGAGATTCCTATTTTTTTCAATGTTAGCCATCATTTCTTATGATCCATACAGTCAAATGCCTTTGCATAATCAAGAAAACACAAGTTTTACTTATTTCTAGTGTTCTCTGCTTTTAGCTAAAATTTACCTTACATCACCAAAGACATCCCTTGTGTCACAGCCTTTTCTGAATCTTTCCTTGGCTTTTAATATTAGTGGCCATATACCATCACTGTCTTGTAGTGTCTAACACAGATTACTCAGTAGAATGTATTCTAGATTCATCCATATTGTGTAGTAAATTCTTAAGGCTTTGAAGATGAAGATGAATTGCGATTCTAGAAACATTGATGCTTTTATCTCCACTTCTATCTTCTTGGCCCTCATCCTCACTATTCCCATTGAAAGAGATAACAAAGATTATTTAACTACCTTGTAAGATTATTATAAAGATCAAACAAGTACACATCAAACAAGAAATCATACAAGTACACTCAGATTTAAATAACCAACAGTTAGCTCTTGTCCAGAGCTAGATGAATAACAACATCAAGACACAAAAATTACGGTTCAACAATGTGTAAAATTCCACTTTCAATAATCTGAAGTCCCAACGTGTGGGTGAGAAGAAAGATGTGAATCTTCTGTTCTATATTTAGTCTAAATTCCCACTTTGCCTCTCGGAGTGTGAGCATCTCACAGACTAGAGGGAAGGAAAAAAATGCCAGAAGTCTAGGCTTAGCACGGTGAAGAGCACGTAGTAAGTATATGCCATGAACGTCAATAAGCATGCATGCTACTGTTATTCCCCTCCAACCTCTTCACCTTGACAGCAGTCTGTGGTGGCTGCCATCAAGGTCCTGTTCCATCTTCTCTCCTGTGGACATAGCTGTCCTACACTGATAGGTTGACGCACACCAGCTTGCAGACCAGCCACTTGTTTACCTGAGTTACTTCCTTCATAGCCCAGGATGGGTACTAGAAATAACTGCTCTCAGATAGCCATGTCTATTAAAATGAGGATCAATCCTTGACTTGTTGCCAGGTTCCACACACCCCCCACAGCAAACCAGAAAACAAATGTCATCTCCATAAATCCAACTCTAGACTGACTTGATCATCAGCTCCTTGGCCTCATAGACCCCAGAAAGAAAGAAGGTGAAGAAGCCACTGCTATTTCTACCTTTAAGTCCACTTGTTATCTAATCCTACATTTGATCTTTCTTCCTTCAACTACTGCAGAGTCAGGATAATTTCCCACTCCTTCAAATGCCATTACTACCTACAAGGTATTGTCTGATTTTAAGGTCCTGGCAAGGCAATCACTATAAAGGGAAAGCTTATTTCGAAAATACTTGTTTATTTTGTTGTTACTGGCTTCCGTTTCAGCTCATGGCAACTTCACGTGCAATAGATCATAATACTATTCAGTTCTGCACTGTCTGGATGACCTGTTGTTCTTTGAAACAAGGTAATACACCAGCTAATTTTTGGGAAAACATTCCGGGTCTTTCTTTCTAGTCCATCTTGGTCTGCAAGTTCTGCTGAAACCAGCTCAGCATCAATTCAATGGCAAACCTCCAGGGACAAGTGGAAGAGGGCTGTGCATGAGGCACGTTACGTGGGCTGGGAATTGAGCCTGGTTCTCCTACATGAAAGGTCAGAGTTCTACCACTGAACGACACCAGTGTTCCCATTTGAGTGTCTGAGACTGCTAAGGAGTCCGGCTGGTTGAGCTCATTACATGTTAACTTCCTCCTATAAAGAATTTGATAGATCCTATTGCCAAAGGAGGTCCTTTAGAGTAGTGAGAGAAGATCTTCACCCTGAAACCTACAGCCTCCTTTTTTCAGGAGGAAGTAGCTAAGAGAATACACCATCCCCTTTTCCTTATGAATCAGGGTGAAGTCTCTCTTAGGGAGGAGTGATAGGGAATGGCAAAGGACACAATGACAAAGTAGCTGGTAATGGGACAATTAAAACAGACTTTCAATGGGAAAAAAA
>NW_006399785.1:7511128-7522755 GCF_000299155.1 Elephantulus edwardii
GAAGTCTCTCTCAGGGAGGAGTGATAGGAAATGGCAAAGGACACACTGACAAAGAAGATTAATCAGAACTGGCTTTGACAAGCACTGTGGCATTTGGACAAAAACAAACTGGGAGGAGGGCAGAAAGAATGGTGCAACAATGAATGAATGGAAACCCAAAATCTCTGTAAATGTTTATGAAAATTAATAAAATATAATTATAGAAAAAAAATTTATTTTTGTTTTGTTGCCTTTTCTCCTTTTGCTCTTTCGGTACCTTTACTTGCTGGACATCAGTAGTCCTCCAGGACATCTGAGTTCGAATCTTCCTCTCACCCTCTCCTCTGACAGATGTGAGGGTAGGAAGAAATGACCATCAAATCCTTTGTCTTATCTGCTCCTCTCTTTCCATGAATGAATAAATGTTCAGATGAAAACCCAAGAATATCTTCTTTTTTTTTTCCAAAATAAAAATAATTTGTAAACATGTAACAATTTAAATCAAACTTAGAAAAGAAAAAAGTCACCTTGTGAAAACTTCAGGGACACAGGTCTGCTAAAATGTGTGTTCAATGTAAATTATTAAAATAAGTACTTAATATAGCTGTTAACAATATATGCGTTTGGATCAATTCAAGTAAAATCAAGTAAATTCAAATCAAATCAAGTAAATTTGATTACTGAGAACAACAGATGTGGATCTGCCTTACAGTAATAGAAAGGCTTTAGGCCTTTTTTTCATAGGGTCACTGTGAGTTGTGTTCAACTGACTTGACTGCAATCAACAACAAACAACCAGAAGGAAGCTAAAAAACTACAGTGGGAGAGGGGGGAGGGAGAGAGAGAGCAAGAGAGAGAGAGAGGATAGACTAGAATAGAATAGAATAGAATAGAATAGAATAGAATAGAATAGAATAGAATAGAATAGAATAGAATGGAGGAGAGGAGAGGGTGTTTGTGCTGTACTGGGGCAATAGGAAAGTGGATATGACCTTTGAGCTAATGATAAAACCAAGTCAAGTCTATACTTTATAAACCTTATTTCCATATACTGGCTGATAAAATGTTTGGGACACATTAAATTTTTTATTGATGCTGGTTAAATTGCTAATTGATTATTGTCATATAAATAAAACAGTACCAGCATTATTATCATATAAAGACTTTCTCTCTTTACTTTTATATTACAAGGTGACAAAAATAGTCCATCATTCCCATCTCTGATCTATGCATGGTCCTAATTCTGCCAAGATGTTTTAAATAGGCTGTATTTATTTTGTACTAAAGTGAAAATTACAAGTTCAAAAGTGATTTCTGAGCAAAGTTACCCTGCTGAAAACAGTAGTGGTCTTGTGGTGGGGAGCAATTTGCCCTTGATACTCAGTGAGAAGGTACCATTAAGGACAAAAGATGTGTGGGCATTTGAGAGAGAAAAGACAATTCTCATAAAACTAACCCAACACCATTTCATGAGATTTAAACAGAAACACTTGAGCTGTAATCACTGGCTTATTCCAGTGACCTTTTCATTTTAGCGTCGTGGCTTGCATTTCCTATTTGAAATAGTTGCAACAGTGCTTTGCACAGTTAATTTTTTATTAGATGATAGCGGTCTCAGAAAGTTAGAGTTCATGGGGAAAGAAAAGGAAAACCTTAACAAAACATCTCTTACAGGGTGACCTTAGAGCCTGGCTGTTGTATAAGAACTGGCTGGGGTTGGGGGACAGGAGTGGTGAAAGATAGATATGGAAAGCTTTTCTTTCTACCCTCATTCCAAAACTGTTCATGGAAATCAGTCTACCCTGGGTGATACAGTTTGTATTTGAACTACTGATAGCATAGTTTCCAACATCATAGCCACAACGCCACACTACAGCGTGATAGATAAACTGACAAAGAACACATTATTAGCACTGAGTACATGACAATTTCTATTATTGCCAGCATTACATACTTTAGAAAATTTCTCAGTTCACCTGCAACTTTAAAATGACCCAGAAATCTTGAGGGAGTTACTTCTGACTGGTCTCCACTGTTGCCTAAGAGATCTTTCTCTCTCAGGGGAGAAAAAAATAAATCCCCAGCAGATGTCTCAGTGGGGAAAATGTAAGACAAGAATTACTGATATTAAAATTGCAAGTATCCAGATAGGCATGAGAAGGTTCTTTTTTCCCCCGGGGATGAACTATTTTATCACTTCTTTTTTAAAAAAAAAATTGCTCTGACAAAGGCTTCTTCATAATCTTTTCCAAAAGAAATGCTGCAGATTAATAGAATTAGGTTGTGATGGGGAAAGAGATGGGCATTTGGTGAACATTTAGTGCCATGCCAAACACTAGACCCAATCCTATACCCATGAAAGAGTTTCCTTGGTCCTTCTCAAAACCCTTGGGATAAATTTGTCCACTTTATTCAAAGGATCTGTGTGATCCAGAGACACTTATTAAAGTGTCTATGATCATCTCATTAATAAGTGAAAGTACTGAGATGAGTTTTAAAACATCAGTGCTGTTGTTGGAAGTGGGTAAAAAAGCGTCAGAGATCGTGACTTCTCTACTCCCTCAGTGTTCTGCTCAATGAGTCATTAGTGTTTAACCACTGCTGGAAGTTGAGTAGTTGAGGCCTTGCTTTCCATGTGTGAGAGAAGGGTTCGAATTATAGCGGAAGTGATAGCCATTATCTCAAGACCTGCTTCATGACTGTTTCCAGTGCAATTCTCCAAACTCTCCCTATTAGCACATCTCCTCAACTATATTCAGAGGATCCAATGGAGCATAGGACACTACTAACACACATACTAGGAAGGCCTGTTGTTGTACTAAGGCTGTTGTTATTGTTGTTAAGTGCAGTAGAATTGTAGATGGCCTATACCAACCCTGTGAACGGAAGTCTGGAACACAAAACTTTCATCTTTCTCTAAGTTCATAAGAGTTTCTGGAGGCAAGCTTTTTTGGAAGTGGATGCCACTCCTGCTTCCAAGCCTGTTTTATTTGAGAGATTCACAAAAACCAGGCCTCAAAAGCTTTTTTAAAGGGGAGACCAAATCCGATCAGCTCACATCCTAATGCAAGCAAGAGCCACGCCCTATTTTCAACCCCAAACCAGAAAACACCCTTTACAGAATCCAGTCTTTCCACTCATCTGTCCAGCCTGGAACTAGCCCTATTCAAATATAGTCCCAACAACTAGGGCCAAAGAGAAGGAAGTGAATAATGTTTACCAACTTTGCAGGTACGTCAGGTGATCTAGTGGTAAGAAGTTGCACTGTAGTGCTAAAGGTTTCTGGTTCGGATCCACCAGTTGCTCTGTGAGAAAAGTACGGAGAATCTCCTCCTATGTGATTTACTGCCTCTGAAAAATCCACTGGAGGGTCAGCTGTGGGCTGATTCTGATTTGACAGCACAAAACAGCAACTCTTACAGTCTGAAATGGATTAAATAAGCAATCAACATGCATTAAAAAGTGTTAGTGACTGGAATGCAAAAGTTGGAAACAATGAGAAAGCAAAGATAATTAGAAAGTATGGCCTTGGTGACAAAAATGGGGCTGTAAAGTGAATTACTGAACTTTTTACATTAAATAATTTATTCATAGCAAATAACTTTTTAAGAAACACAAAGTCTACTCATGGACCTCACCTGACGGGCTGCATAGAAATCAAATAAATTGACTACTTTTGTGAAAAGAGTCATTGGAGAAGCTCAAAACCAGGAAATCAGAATCATGCCAGGTCCTGGCTGTGACAGAGGCCACCAATTACTCCTGTGCAAGTTCAAATTGAAACGGAAGAAGATGAAAACAAATCCACAAGAAATGGCATACAACCTCGAGTGTATACCTTCTCTGTTGCTCTTCTCTGACTTAAGTGAACGTGACGGTCGATGGAATGAAGTACTCAAGACTTTCATTAGTCAAAAGTCTTAGGGAAGAGGAGCACAGAGCTGAGTGTCGTGGTGAATTGTATATGTCTTTGGTTTTGTGGTTGTTGTCAGTCACCATCGAGTCTATTCTGACTCACGATAACCCCCTGTACACCGTACAGACCCCTGTAGAGCTTTCAAAGCAGTGACCTTTCATAAGCAGATCATCAAGCCTGTTTTCCAATGTGAGTCAATATGTTTAGTTAGTTGTTGAGTGCTTAATAGTTTGTCACTTTGTCACTTTGTGTTTAGTTAGATGCTTGACCCTTCCTATGTTTAAGAATCCAAATATTCATAGCGAATTTCCATGTCAGGGTATGTGTAGAGGCACACTCTCTTGGGTCAGTCCATTAAGTGTCCAGACGTCCATCTAGAGAGAATGGTATCAAACAGGAACCTGAGAGACACTTGGGCTTAAAGGACAACTGGACATATTTTTTTTTCTTTTCTTTCTCTTCTTTGTTCTGGTCAAGGAGAAGCCAAAGGACTGCCAGACCACAGAAATCTCCCTTTCCACCACTCCGAGAGCAGAATTAGATAGTGTCCCACAACCACCGCTGACCGCTCTAAGAGGGATCACAGTGGAACATCTTGCATGATATGGGGCGGGGTGGGGGCAGGATGTGTAGCTAAGATAAAAAGACCAGACTTACTGGTTTAGTAGAACTCCTGAGATCATTTGTCACTCTTTGAACCTGGAATAAAAAAATCACTCCTCTGCCTCAGATTTTAGTAAACAGCAGAAAGGTTTATATACAAGCCAAGATGATACTCTATCCTTAGAATGTTGTTATTGTTGTTGTTGTGTACAATAGACCTGGAACCAACCCATAGCTGACTCCCTCAAGGTTCTTCAGAGGCAGTAAATGGGCCAGGAGGAGATTTCCCATTCTTTTTCCAACAGAGCAACCACTGGATTCGAACATCATGCCTTCGGATTGGCAGCACAACTCCTTACTATTAGGCCTCCAATGCTCTCCTTAGAAAAAAAATAATCATGTAAGGAAAAAAGACCAGAAGTTTCCTGATGAGAAAGTCCTAAGTCGGGACAGGGTAGAAAAGAAGGATTAATGGAAATAAGAATGACAGCAAGGAAGTAAGAAAAAGCATTATTACACTGTGGGTATTGAAACTAATTGCAAAGGCTGTGGCCTAGATCAGGCGCACCTTAGTCTCCAGACTGGTATTGTTGCTCTTCAGTACTTTGGAGAAGTCTCTGACAGCAGAATTTCCCAACGCAATTTGTCTTTTACTTTCTTGGCTGCTGGTACTAAGAGTATAGAGGACAGAAGGAGAACTGATGCTTTTGAGCTGTGGTGCTGAAGAAGTTTATTGAATATACCATGGACTGCTATTAGAACATACAGGTTCATTCGAGAGAGGGTGAAATTAGGATGCTCCTTGGAAGCAAGGATTCTGAAGTTTCATCTCACATACTTTGGACATGTTGCAAGGAGGGAGCAGTCCTTGGAGAGGGACATCATACTTGTGAGGATGGAGGAAAAGCACAAGAGTGGAAGAGCTAATGAGATAGATTGATTCACAGACTAGTGTAATGGTAGTAGGCGTGTCAGAGACAATAAGGCACAGGATACGGCAGGGTATAGGGCTGTTGTACATAAGGTCGCTATGAGTTGCAGGCTACTTGATGGCACATAACAACAACAGCAATTGAAACTAATATTATAAAAGAAAATATGTTATGAATGAGTGACTAAAAACTCAAAATACTTTACAAACTTTCACTCAAATCACAGTAAATTTAAAAAAAGAAATATAAGGCATTTGACAAGAAAGCTAATTGAGTTTTAGTTGGGTATAGTACCCTAAATACATCCACAATGTCGAGTTGACTGATTGTATAGTTTAGATCTTCTGCATCTTTGCTAAACTACTTTTGAATTAACCTATCCTTTGGTGATAGTGGTGTACAAGAACATGGAAACAGCCCAAATGTCCAACCACAATAGAATGGATTAAGAAACCATGATGGAATACTATGCAGCACCCGAGAGCAATAATTGTGTAAATCACTACCTAACTTGGGAGAGACTGGAGAGCATTATTCTGACTGAATTAACTCAATCCCATAAGGACAAACACTGTCTGAAGCCATTATTGTAAAATGAGTATGAGGATCCAAGGGAGGTGGGCAGAGGGGTGAGGATGGGTGGGGGTAATGGGATGGGATGGGAAGGTGGTTAATCATTGTTGTTATGTGTTGTTGATTGTCATCAAGTTGAGCATGACTCATAACGACCATGTGAACAAATGGTCTAAAGCCTTTCTATAACTATGGACATTTCTTAAAGTTCATAATTTCCAGAGGCATGTACTTCAGGGAGTGGAGGCTTGTACAATTTGTTGCGTGGAGGGGTGGGTAAGGAAAATGGGAAAAATCCAATGTGAAAAACAATGTATAAGAACCTTGTAGATAAACCAGTGTGTGTGTGTGTGTGTGTGTGCAGGATAAGGTTCTTGGCAAGAGACAGAACAACTGTAGCCACTGAATTTTCTTGTTTAAACTTAAGCCTTTGTAGTAGTAGCTAGGAGAATTGATGCCTTTGAGCTGTGGTGCTGGAGAAGAGTGTTGAATGTACCATGGACTGCCAAGAAAACAAACAGATTCATCCTAGAGAGGGTTAAACCAGGCTACTCCTTGGAGGCAAGGATTCTGGGGCTTCATCTGACATACTTTGGACATGTTGTAAGGAAAGACAGGTCTTTAGAGAGGGACTTCATGCTGGGTAGAGTAGAGGAACAGCGCAGGAGGGGAAGACCCTCTATGAGGTGGATTGATTCAGTGACTGGGGTAATTGGGATGGGTGTGTCAGAGGCAATGCGATTGGCACAGGATAGAGCAGGGCTGTAGGGCTGTTGTACATAGGGTCGCTATGGGTCGCAAACAACTCAACAGCACATAACAACAACAACAGTAGTAGCTACGGTCTCCTAGGAACTACTCAAGGTTTCCTAGGCAAACCCAAGACTCTTCTGACTATAATTGCTGCCTTTAAACAACTGATTCATTTCTGAGTTCTGCAGACCAATGGGCTCAACCTCACCACCTGTCTCTCAGGGTGTCATATTGTGGTGGCTTGTGTTTTTCTATGTTGTTAGAAGCTATGGTAACAGGACTTCAAACACCAGCAGGGCTACCCAGGGTGAACAGGTTTCAGGGAACTTTTAGACTTAGACAGACTGGAAAGAAGGACCAAGCAAGCTTGAAATTAGCCAAATAAAACCCTATGGGTCACAGCAGAGAACTGACTGCGGAAGATGGAGATCCTAGCCTGGAAGGCGGTGTAAGAGGTGCAGCATGGAACCAAATGGTCCCCTGAGGAGGAGGACACCTACAAAAAGGCAAACTTTCATTCAGTTGCGAAGTCATCTGAGAACCTGAGTAGACTTAAGGACAACTCACAAAAACGGGCAACCTGCACAGCTGTCAGCCAGGGAAGTTAAGCAGCTGCCTCTGAAAAAGCAACATTTATGGAGACATCAAAGAAACCTTTCTAAGTTCAAGACCAATGTTCTGAAAACTAGCCAAAAGAATCAGAACGCCTGGATTACAAAAACTGTACCCTAATTATCTCTGCTTTCCCAGAACATTCCAGAGTACAGAGAAGACACTAAAGAAACATTTGTTAAATTGAGCACAAAGAGTTGTTCTGTTCATAGAGGAGGAAAAGTTTTTGCTTTGTTTTGCTTTCACTTTTTAAAAAATGTCACCTCAAAATGATTGCTGCCAAAAGAGAGAATTGGTTAAGAATTCCAGGGAAATGCATTAGAAATGCACAGCAGATGTTCCAGCAAAAACCTCGCTTCCTTCCTAGAAAGGAAACAAAGCTGTGTCTGAAACTTTGCTGTAAAGATCAGCTGACTGTCAAGTCTGATATAATTAAGACAGACTTGGCAGTTAGAAGAAGTGAGCTGCTACAGAAACTCAGCCCCATCTCCACCCTCCACAAACACACTGATGCTTCATTAAATCGGTTAAACCTAACTGTTTGGTGGTAACTCTTAGAGCTCCCTGATGCTGAAAATCAGACCATTAAAAAACCTATGAGAGACACAAAAAGAATGTAAGAGAAAGTAAGACAGAGACATAGAGGGGAAGAGAGAGAGAGAGAGATGGGGGAGAGAGAGATATATGAGGGAGAGTAAGAGAGAGAGAGATGGGAAGAGAGAGATATGGGGGAGAGAGATATATGGGGTAGAGAGAGAGATATGGGGGAGAGAGATACAGGGGAGAGAGAGAGATAGAGAGATGGAGAGAGAGAGAGAGGGGAGAGAGAGAATCAGAGAGAGCGCAAGCATGTAAGAAATTCTTCTATAATATAAAATGCATTTGACATAACCTAATCACTCCTCTGCATGGTGATTATTATTTTATTCTGACGCGTCAACAGTCAAGTCGGAACCAACCCATACTGACACTCCAGTGGATTTTCAGAGACAGTAAATCACACGGGAGATTGCCCAACTTCCTGCCATGGAGCAGGTGGTAGATTTGAACCATGTACCTTTGCTTTGGCAGCACAGTTCTTTACCACTGCACTACCAGATCTCCCTCTGCATGGTGATACACTAGAAATTTCTCTGGCTGCAGATTTGGTTTTTAGTGCATATTTTCTGCCATCCTTTGCTCTGTTATTTATGGGAAGGGGGGCGGGTAGCAGGCAACACACTTACCATGGCAACCTTTGCAGAACAGTTACACCTAATATTATCTGTCACTGCGTGAAGAGAGAGCACTTCTCACTAGAAAAAATAAATGTCTTTGGCTTGATTATGTGAGTATTTAACAGCCATCAGGGAAAACACACCAAACAATTAAAAGAGCACTCAATGTTACACTCTCAAGTTTCAAAATGGAACTCTGAGGTTTTCTTCTCCTTAACGATATCACTTTCTTATTTTTTCGGATGAAAGTTTATAAAACAGATATCCACCCTCTTAATAGGATGACAACATTTTATCATTGTGGTAAGATTATAGAATCTGAGTCTATTTATTGTGATTTCATTTCAGCATGTTCAGTAAAACATCTCTACGCAAATAATTAATAGAGTTCACTGATTCGTTCACCAAGTATTTTCATGACCGTGAGCTAAGAAGTGTGTGAGGACACAGAACTCAAATAAGCCAACACTTTTAGCTTGATTATTTCAACATTTACCCCTGCTTCTATAATATCCTTTCTCATTCATTCTCCATTTTATATATCTCTGGGTTTATTTGGTTGTTTTGTTATTTTTTTTTACACTCAACAATCTTGATATTTTCTTTCTCTTACAATTAAAATGTAATGTTAATGCCTCTCACCAAAAAGTGGTGTTGAATCTTTACTAAAATATTTTTAAGTGCTATTTGTTACTCTGTCTTACTTAAGGTAAACTATGCCAGTTGTTTTGAGCAGAGGCAAAAAAGGGGGAATGGGAAAAATCATTAGGATAGTAGAGGTGGGTGGGTGTTTGGATGGTGAAGGAATAAGAAAGATCCAAATTGGATTTGAAAAGGTGGAGTGATAATAAGCTTAGATCAATATTGATCATTTATATAAAATACACTACAAATTAAAGATTATATAACACAAAATATGCATGCATAAAACACAATGTATATGGATGATTGACTGATAATAATAATATAAAAGGGGGGGAAGAGAATTAACCAAGAAAAGTACTTTTATACTTCTTTTGTTCTTCTACCTTTCCATTGAGAATATGCCACTTGCCTCTCTGTATTATAATGAAGGCAACAAACTATAATGAACTATGCACAGGCTCAAGATTAGAAAATAAGAGGGAAGAACTAAAAATGCTCAGAATTTCTTGAATTGGAGGAAAAAACCCAAGTCTTTAATTACAATAGTGAAGAATTCTATGGTGAAATAGTGCTGCTGCCGAAAGCAGCAGGCAACAATAGAAAGAACATACCAAGATACTGCATCAAAAAGAATTGACCAAAACAGAATTATTTCAGGAAGCAGTATGTCATCAAGAACCAATGGTAATGAAGAAAGAAGTAAAAACTGCACTGATTGCATTGGCAAAAAATAAGGACAAAAGAATTGACAGAATACCAATTGAAGTCATTCAGCAAACAGTTACAATCCTCGACATGCTCAGATTATTTAGAAGACAACTACCTGACCAAATGACTGAAAGAGTTCTATATTTGTTCCTGTTGTTGTTATGTGCCTGCGACTCACAGTGACCCTATGGACAACAGCCCTAAACCCTGCTCTATTCCTTGCCAATCTTATTATCTCCAATACTCCTATCCCCATTACCCCAAGGGACTGAATCAATCCATCTCATCAAGGGTCTTCTCCTGCTCTGGCCGTCCACTCTCCAAAGCATGATGTCCCTCTACAAGGACTGATCCTGCTTTACAACAGGTCCAAAGTATGTCAGACGGAGCTTCAGAATCCTTGCCTCCAAGGAGCAGCCTGGCTTCACCTTCTCCAGGCTGAACTTGTTTGATCTCCGAGCAGTCCATGGTATATTCAGTACTCTTCTCCAGCACCACAGCTCAAAGGCATTAACTCTCCTTCTGTCATCCCTCGTCATTGTCCAGCTCTCTAACACATAGCAAGTAATTGCAAAGACCATGGCCTATGTCAGACAAACCTTAGTCTCCAGACTGATATCGTTACTCTTCAGTACTTTCGAGAGGTCTCTGACAGCAGACTTTCCCAGTGCAATTTATCTCTTAATTTCCTGGCTACTGATACCAAGAGTGTTGACTGTAGAGCCACGCAAACTAAAGATGTCAACAATCTCAAGTTCTTCATCATCTATCATGATGCAGCCAATTGGCCTGGTGGTGAGAATCTTTGTTTTCTTGATATTGAGCTTCAATCCATATTGAAGGGTGTAGTCCTTGACCTTCTGCAGCAAGCGCGTCAGGACCTCCTCAGTTTCAGCAAGCAGGGTTGTGTCTTCTGCATAACACAGATTGTTGATAAGTCTACCTCCAATCCTGATGCCACATTTCTTCTCATAGAGCCCAGCCTCCCAGATAATCTGTTTTGCATATAGAGTGAAAGGATGTAGAGATAGGACACATCCTTGACACACATCCTTCAATTTTGAACTATGTGGTGGTTCCTTGCTCTGTTCTCATGACTGCCTCTTGGTCCAAGTATAGGTTTCACACAAGCATAATCAAGTGTTCTGGGATTCCCATTCTTTTCAGAGGCAGCCACAATTTGTTGTGATCCACACAATCAAATGCCTTTGCACAGATAATAAAACATAGATAGACATTCCCCTGCTACTCTGCTTTCAGCCAAGATCCATCTGACATTAGCTTTAATATCCCTAGTGCCATGGCCTCTTCTAAATCCAGCCTGGACTTCAGACAGTTCTCTGTTGACGTGTTGTTCCGGTCGTTTTTGGATCATCTTCAGTGCAATCTTGCTTGCATGTGATAACAATGATGCTGCTCGATACTTTTCACACTCTGCTTGATCACCTTTTTTTTTGAATGGGAACAAATATAGATTTCTTTCAGTCAGATGGCCAGGTGGTTTTCCTCCAGATTTCTTAGCACAGCTTGCTGAGCACATTCAGGGTCTGTTTGTTGAAATATGCCAATTGGTACGCCATTAATTCCTGGGGCCTTGTTTTTGCCAATTATTTCAGAGTAGCTTGAACTTCTTTTCATCACCACAAGCTCTTGCTCATAGGTTGTTTCATGAAATTCTTCTGTGTATAT
>NW_006399785.1:7524710-7527781 GCF_000299155.1 Elephantulus edwardii
AGCTGGGACAATATATATGTACAGAGAACTGCCAAAAATTCAAACTGGATTCAGAAGTCATGAATGAGAGTTGTCATTGCTGACATCAAATGGCTCTTGACTGAAGGCAAAACATACCAGAAAGAAACTTGATTATGTTTTAAATACCATATAAAACTATTGAACAGTGTGGACCATAATAAATTATGGCCAACACTCAAAAGTACTGGAATCTCCAAGCACTTAATTGTGCTCAAATGAGACCTATGCATAAACTAAGGAACAGTTGTTGGAATATTGCAGGTTATGTTTGAAAATCAGAAAAGGTGTGTTTCAAGGTTGTATCCTGTCTTCATACTTACTCTTTCTGGATGTTAAGCAAATCATTAGAGAAGGTGAGTTATTTGAAGAAGAATGTAGCATTAGGATTGATGGAAGACTTATCATTTATCTATATTATGTGGAATATGTAACCTTGCTGGCAGATAGTGAAGACTTGAAGCACTTACCACAGAAGATCAAAGCCTACAGCCTACATAAAGATTATATCTCAAAATCAAGAAAACAAAAGTCTTCACCACTTGATCAATAGGCAAAATCATGATTAATGGGGGAAAGTTTGAAAATGTTAAGGATTCAATTTACTTGGATCCAGAATCAACCCCATGGAGTCAGCAATCAAGAAATTAGGACACATGATGGACTTGAAGAATCTGTTGCCAGTCTTCTTTAAAGTGCTAAACAGAAATAGGTCAGTTGATAGACTAAGATGCATCTGACCCAACCCATGATATGTTCATTTGTTTCATAAGCATCTGGAAGTAGGGCAGGGAAACCATCAGATAATAAGAAAAATGTGTCCTATCATGGCCAATTGACAGTCAAACAACCATCAGACACATGAGTGATTCAGGTCATGACTAAAACAGCCATTCAGCTGATATCACTCTATATTGATAACCTGAAACCCATGAAAGCAGAATTTGTCCTAATCTGGTGGAATATAAAAATGGAGTAATATTTTTCTGGGATCATATCACTAGAGATAGACAACACTAAGTGAAAGTATAAAGTTTTCTGCTATTTTAAACAAAAACCAGAATTTCCATTCACAATTTTCAACATGACAAAGCTAACAACTATAGAGCAACTAAAACCTTAAATGAAGTATAATCTGCATGAATATTTTCATCATAAGCTTCTTGGTGCATTGTTGTTGTTGCTGTTGTTGTTATATGCCATCGAGTTGCTTGCGACTCATAGCAACCCTATGTACAACAGCTCTAAACCCTGCTCTATCCTGTGACAATCGCACTGTCTCTGACACACCAATCCCCATTACCCCAGTCACTGAATCAATCCACCTCATAGAGGGTCTTCCCCTCCTGCACTGTCCCTCCACCCTCCCAAACATAATGTCCTCTCCAAGGACCTGTCCCTCCTCACAACATGTCCAAAGTATGTCAGACGAAGCCCCAGAATCCTTGCCTCCAAGAAGCAGCCCGGTTTAACCCTCTCCAGGATACATCTGTTTGTTTTCTTGGCAGTCCACAGTACATTCAATACTCTTCTCCAGCACCACAGCTCAAAGGCATCAATTCTCCTTCAACCATGCCTAGTCATTGTCCAACTCTCTGATGTGATTGCAAAGACCATGGCCTGTACCAGATGCACCATAGTCTCCAGAGTGACACCATAGCTCTTCAGTACTTTGGAGAGGTCCCTAACAGCAGACATTCCCATCAAAATATGTCTTTTAACTTCCTGGCTGCTGGTGCCAAGAGTGTTGACTATGGAGCCAAGCAGACTAAAGCTGTGAATAATCTCAATCTCTTCACCATCCATCCTGATGCTGCCAATGGGTCCAATGTCTTCTTGACATTGAGCCTCAATCATTGTTGGGGGGGGCGGGATCAAGAACAACAACTACTCCTTGTGCCACCTTTTCTGTCTATTTGTCAGTGAATGAATTCTGGTACATGGTGACCCTGCCACCAGATTCCCAAGCATATAAATCTTTATGGAAGATTGCTTCTCTTTGCCTTGTGGGGTGTTTGATGTACTTGAACTCTGAGTTCTCAGTCCAACACTTAGTATGCAAAGCTACCAGAAGTAGCCATAAATCACACACAATTGAATAGCCTGTCTTCTCTGAGATCTTTGTACATTGTCTTGAAAACTTTTGCGTAATTTTAATTTGTTTCCTTGACCTTGCCATGCTAGTAGTTTCCATCTTCTGGGTAAGCAGATCCTCAAAGCAAGGTCAGAGTTGAGGAACAAATTCAGAATGAACTCAAGCAATGTAGGTCAACACAAAACACCCAGAGAAAACAAAAAGGGACTATTTTAGGCACTGATAAGGGTTTGGTAGTAAGATTTAGAATGAAAATATACACATAGAATAAATCTAATGATTTGAGGGGTAAATTAATTTCCTTCAAGATTTTCCTTTCTTTAAAATACACTTTTTAAAAAAATATTTTATGCATGGTAAGGAAATTTCCAATCTGGCTATAAGCACTTAATAGGTATTGCATACATAAACTTAGTCCATTCCAATTAAAGCAGCAATCAAAAGATTCAAATAAATTTGCACCATTGAGTGTAGCCAATAATCAGTATCCCTTAGCAGATAAGACATTCAGAAAACAAAAATAAGGACATAAAAAAATACTGAATATATTCAAGTAACATTCTGATACATTTTCATTATTTCTTGTTCCAGTTCTCTGTGATATTTATTTACCCAAACAGCAAGAGGTAATAGCAATGGCACAAATCCTTTTGTGGCTAAAAGAAAATCATTAACTAATATGTTCTCCAGAATACTCCTAGCAAGAAGTAAGCATCTCTGTTGAGCAGCTATTTTATGTGTAATGTCATTGACATTCTGGGTGGGTCATTATAGCAGCAGACAGATTCCAAAAGATCTCTCAAACTGGAGACTATAAGTTAGGCAGAAAAGTTATGAATAAATGTAAAAAATGACACCTAAGTCCATGATACATCTTCAAGGATATGAACATGTACGGCTAAGCACAATTAATAACAGTGCATCTAAATTCCAAAATCAATCTCCATAATAGTCTATG
>NW_006399785.1:7528025-7530302 GCF_000299155.1 Elephantulus edwardii
GGGGGGGAAGAAGAACGAACTGGGGAGGAGGGTAGAGAGAATGGTGCAGCAATGAAGGAATGAAAACCCCAAATCCCTGTAAATGTTCATTAAAGCTAATAAAATTTAATAATAAAAAAATGACACCTAAGAACTTCTTCTAAGATGATTCCTTAGGACATTTCCAAAAATTGTCTATTATAAACAAATCTCTTAAAATGCTCTTGTACAACTACTTGTGACCATGTGTCTTATTTCCTCTTGAGGAACTAGCTGGAGTGGATCTATTGAATCATAAGGTAGCTGTTCAACTTTATAAGAAATTGTCAAGTAGTCCTCCAAAATGAGGATAATTTTATACATGTATGTATCTAATAGGTGTTCTTTCCTCTTTGGTTACAAATGCAAAATATTTTTTTTAATTAAAACTTAATATCCAATATATTAGAAATATAAAGTTATCTTTAATGCTATGCTCGTATCTTGCAAATTTGAGGAAGTTTCATTTATGAGAAAAGTTTGTCCATTCCACTTCTTGACTTTTTTTTTACAGACAGTGATATTATTATTATTATAAAATATTAACATTTTTACTCCCTTAAAATCCTTCTGAGTTTGCTTTCTGTTTTTGTATTTAGGTGCTGGCTAGGATCTCATGCAATATGGAAAATGAAATAAGAGGAGGCATCCTTATCTTTCTGATTTTAAAAAGAAACATTCACAATATTTTTGTCATTAACTATACTATTTGAAAGTAATTGATACCTTTTATCAGGTTAGTATTGCTACATTGTACTTCTGTTTTACTAAGAATATGTAAAACGAAATATTAAATTTTATTGAAAACATTATCTGTATATTTGGAAGATCTAATATAGGTTATCCCATTTATTTGTAGATTGGAGAAGAAATCAAAGTTCACAAGACTTTCATTCTGTTTAGCTCAACAAAACCCATGGCATCAGCTGTCAAATAAAATAAAAAAAATAATTACAGGCCTTCAAAAACCTTATGTACAATAGAGCACACTTAGATTATCATTTGGACTAACAGACATGACAATTGAAACTGAGATCTTAGAAATGGAACCACAGAGAAAAAGGAATAGCTGTAAGGAGACACTAGTGATTGGAACCTGGAATGTGAGAAGCATGAATGCAGGAAAATTGGACATTGTTAAGAAAGAAATGGAACGCATAAATATTGACATACTAGGCATTGGTGAGATGAGATGGACTGGCATGGGACATTTTGAGTCTGATGATCATATAATATATTACTCCGGAGACGAAAAGGCAAGAAAAAATGGGGTTGCTTTCATAGTTAAAAAATAATTTCTAGATCCTTCTTGAAGTACAACATTGTGAGTGACAGAATAATATCCACATGCATACAAAGAAGTCCAGTGAATACCACTATCATTCAAATATATGCACCAACAACCAGAGCCAAAGAGGAGGGAATAGAAGATTTCTACCAACTTTTGCAGTCAGAAGTTGATCAAACATGCAATCAAGATGCATTGATAATAATGGGCAACTGGAATGCAAAAGTTGGGAGCAGAGAAGAAGGATCAGTAGCTGGAAAACACAGGCTCGGTTAGAGAAATGAGACTGGAGACAGAATGATAGAGTTCTGCACATTCAATGATTTATTCATTGCAAATACCTTTTATAAGAAACATAAACGCAGGCTATACACTTCGATCTCACCTGATGGTATGCATAGGAATCAAATCAATTACATTTGTGGAAAGACTCGCTGGAGAACCTCAACATCAGCACTGAAAACCAGGTCAGGTGCTGATTGTGGGACAGACCACTAACTACTCATATGCAAGTTCAAGCTGAAGTTGAGGAAAGCTAAATCAAGTCCACGGGAAACAATATTTGAACGTAAGTCTATCCCACTCAAATTTCAAAACCATCTCAGGAACAGGTGTGAGGCCTTGAGCACCAATGAGTGTAGACCAAATGAACTCTGGGAGGATATCAAGAAAATCGTACATGAAGAATGCAAAAGATCATTACAAAGGCTGAAGAAGAAGAAAAGACCAAGATAGATGTCAGATGAGACTCTGACTATCACATTAGAGCACCGAGAAGCCAAAGCTAAAGGAAGAAATCAAGAAATCAAAGAGCTGAATAGAAAATTTCAAAAGGCAGCTCGGGATGACAAAGCAAGATACTATAATGAAATGTTCAGAGAGCTGGAGTCAGAAAATCAAAAGGGCCAGACTCGCTGAGCGTTTCTTAAGCTAAAGGAGTTGAAAAACAAATCTAACCCATGGGTGGCAAT
>NW_006399785.1:7530402-7542234 GCF_000299155.1 Elephantulus edwardii
TATCAAAAGAAGATGGAAGGAGTACACAGAGTCACTGTATCAGAATGAATCGGCTGACACAGAAGAATTTCATGAAATAACATATGAGCAAGAACCTATGGTGATGAAGGAGGAAGTTCAAGTTGCTCTGAAGGAATTGGCAAAAAACAAGGCTCCAGGAGTTGACAGCATATCAATTGATTGACCAATTGAACAAACGCTGCCCTCACTAAGTTGTGCTCACTAAGTTGTGCCAGGAAATCTGGAGGACAGCCAGCTGGCCAACTGACTGGAAGAGATCAATATTTGTTCTCATGCCAAAGAAAAGTGCCTCAACAGAGTGAGGAAATTATCAAACAATATCATTGATATCACATGCAACCAAGATTCTGTTGAAAATTATTCAAAAACGTTTGGAATAATATGTCAACAGAGAACTGCCAGATGTGCAGGCTGGAAGAGGTCATGGTACTAGGGATATTATAGCTAGTGTGAGATGGATCTTGGCAGAAAGCAGGGAATACCAGAAGGATGTCTATCTGTGCTTCATTGACTATGCAAAGGCTTTGCTGACTCTGAGAAGAATGGGAATCCCAGAACATTTTATTATACTTATGCAAAACCTATACTTGGATCAAGAGGCAGTTGACAGACAGAGCAGGGAGACACTGGATGGTTCAAATTCAACAAGTGGCTCCATCAGGAATGTATTTTGTTTCTATACCTTTTCAATTTGCTTGATGAACAGATCATCTGAGATGTTTGGCTGTATGAGGAGGAATGTGGCATCAGGATTGGTGGAAGAGTTATCAACAACCTGCGTTATGCAGATGACACAACCCTGCTTGCTGAAACTGAGGAGGACCTGAAGCGCTTGCTGCACAAGATCAAGAACTGCAGCCTTCAGTATGGATTGCAGCTCAACATCAAGAAAACAAAGATTCTCACCACTGGGCCAATTGGCAGCACCAGCATGGATGGTGAAGAGTTTGAAATAGTTAACAGTTTTAGTTTGCTTGGTTCCACATTCACCATTGTTGGTAACAGAAGCCAGGAAATCAGGAGATGAATTGCATTGGGAAAGTCAGCAGTGAGGGACCTCTCAAGAGTACTGAAGAGCAATGACATCAGGCTGGAGACTAAGGTGCCCCTGATCCAAGCTATAGTCTTCACAATTACATGCTATGCATTGGAGAGTTGGACAGTGAATAGGGATGATAGGAAGAGAATTGATGCCTTTGAGTTGTGGTGCTGGAGAAGGGTGTTGAATATATCATGGACTGCTAGGAGGACAAACAGGTTTGTCCTGGAGAGAGTGAAGTCAGAATACTTCTTGGAGTCAAGGATTCTGAAGCTTCGTCTGACGTACTTTGGGCATGTTGCAAGGAGGGACTGGTCCTAGGAGAGGGACATCATGTTTGGGAGAGTGGAGGGACGGTGCGGGAGAGGAATACCCTCAATGAGATGGATCGTTTCTGTGATTGGGGAGGTGGGAATAAGTGTGTTTGAGATGGAGAGGTTGGCACAGGATAGAACGGCATTTAAGGCTCTTGTACATAGGGTCGCTATGAATCCTCGATGACACATAACAACAACAACAATGTTGAACTTCAATCCATATTGAAGGCTACAGACCTTGACCTTATTCAGCAAATGCTTCAGGTCCTCCTCACTTTGCGCAAGCAAGGTTGTGTCATTTGCATAACAAAGGTTGTTGATGAGTCTTCCTCCAATCCTGATGCCACACTCCTCTTCTCATAAAACCCAGCTTGTGTTCTGCATATAGATTGAAAAGATAAGGATATAGGGTACATTGGTAGAAATCTTCTATTTCCTCTTTTGTAGCTCTAGGTGTTGGTCTGCATGCATATATTAGAATTTAACACATAATCTCACATACTTTGGATATAAAATCAGGAAGGCCCATTCCTGGCGAAAGATACCATGCTAGAAAACTAGAGATAGAGTCAGAAAAAAAAGGAATATGTCCAATGGTATAGACTGAAACAATGTCTGCAATATTATTTTAAAATCAATAATGATTGAAAGGATGGAACAGAATCTGGAAACCTGTTTCTGTTACACACAAAGTTCCTATGAGTCTAAACTGAATTTGATTTAATGTTTATTCTTATTTGTTAATGTATTCTTAAATAGGTAATACTACATTTTCATTGATAAATCTTTGGACCTGATACATTATTTTTGTTGTTTTTCTTATGTGCCATTGAGTCACCTGAGACTCATAGTGACCCTATTTATAACAGCTATGAAGCCTGCCCTATCCTCATCCAGTCTTATTCTGACACACCAACCCCGCCATTGCCCTCATGACTGTATCGATCCATCTCATCCAGCACCTTCCACTCCTGTGCTGTCCCTCCACCCCTTTGAGCATGGTATCTTTCTCCAAGGCTACATGCCCAAAATATGTAAGACAGAGCTTCAAAATACTAGCCTCTAAGGAGAAACTTGGTTTCACCCTCTCTAAGATAGACTTATTTGTTTTCTTGGTGGTCCATGGTATGTTCAAGACTTCTCCAGCACCACAACTCAAAGTTCTTCTTCTACAATCCACCTTTTAACTATTCTTTCTGATATCTAATCTTTCAATTTGCATCTACACTCATAAATGAAATTGTTCTAGTTTCTTTTTGGTTTTTTGGTACTCTTCCGGTTTGGTTTTCAGTATTCTAAAAGAAGAACCAGAAATGGGTGTTGTTTTTTTTTATTCTGTATTTCTGTGATTAAAACATTTTAGACAAAAGAACATATTAATGCCAAGGCACAACAATACAGTGTTGTTGTTTTTGGGTGCCATCAAGTTGAATACACCTTATATAGTGGCCCTTTGAACAACAGATCTGGACCCTAGATGTAGAAGCCTATATTTGAATAATTGTCTTATTAACAGGTCTTCCTTGTGTATGTATAGATAATAACCTATCACTCATGACATTATATTTCAGGTTAGAATTTGAGACTGACTTCTTTACTATGAATGAACACCATTCTTCTTCTGTTTTTCATAATTGTATTATTAACACATCTTCCCTGTATATGTATAGATAATATCCTTTTACTCATGACTTTATATTTCAGGTTAGAATTTGAGATTGACTTCTTGACTATGAATGCAATACCATTCTTCTGTTTCTCAACATAGTATACCATGTGATTATCTGAATCAAAGTGGCCAAAGCTAGTCCATCTCATCTTATTAATGCCTAGAATGTCAGTGTTCATCCAATTTTCACAATTTCTAGTTTTCCAACATCCAAGCTACATACATTTGATGTTCCAATTATTAAAGGATGTTTGCTGTTATTTTTTCCTCATTTCAAATGACTTCCAATCTGAGCTCTATGACTTGTACTAGAACTACCCGTGTTCCTATCCTGTTCCCTTATGAGCAGTACGAGAAAGATATAGGATGTATACAAATGTTGAAAGGACACAAGGATAGCTTCTCTATCTAGTTTCCACAAGGATAACCTAGTCCCCTAAATGTAGTGTCCTTGATTTGCCTCCAAATTTGTGTGAGAATAGAGTTTTATTCATTAAATCTAGCAATTTGTGTTATTTCTGTTAAAGCAGCACTAGACAACTTAGGGCATAAGATATTTATTTTTTCTGTTCTGGACTTTCTTGCTTCAGTATCTAATTGGCTCATATCTCAAAAATAATTGTTTTAAGACACACTCTTTACCTATATGACCTTATTAATCACAAAAAAAATCTTTTTCAAAATGAAATTATTACCACAGGTATCAAATCAAATCAAATCAATTGACACTAAGTTAATTCCAACTCATGATGAAATGGTTAGGGTAGAATAAATCCTGAAGGCATGTGGTTCGAATTCACCAGTTGTTCCATGGGAGAAGGATGGGCAATCTCCTCCTATGCAATTACTACCTCTGAAAACCCACCAGAGGGTCAGCTGTGGGTCAGTTTTGATTCAACAGTACACACACAACAACAAAGGTTTTCAAGGCTGAAGATCCTTACAGAAGAAAACTACCATAATTTTTTTTTAATTTTATGCTTGTTTACAAAGTTCATGTACATTGGTTTGTTCTTTCTTTTGTTTTGTTGGGTTTTTTTGTTGTTGTTGTTGTGTTTGTTTGTTTGTTTGTTTTGTCTTGCAGAGTCCCTGGTGGATTTAAGTATTCTGTGTTTCATTGACTATGCAAAGGCATTTGACTGGAGATCATAACAAACTATGGCTGACTCTGAGAAGAATGGGAATCCCAGAACACTTGATCGTTCTAATGTGAAACTTATACTTGGACCAGGAGGCAGTCATCAGATCAGAGCAAGGGAACACTGCATGGTTCAAAATTGGGAAGGGCGTACGCCAGGGATGCATCCTATCTCCATACCTTTTCAACCTATATGCAGAACAGATTATCCGGGAGGCTGGGCTCTATGAGGAGAAATGTGGGGTCAAGATTGGTGGACGATTTATCAACAACCTGCATTATGCAGATGACAAAACCCTGCTTGCTGAAACTGAAGAGGACCTGAAGCACCTGCTGCAGAGGGTCAAGGACCGCAGCCTACAATATGGATTGAGGCTCAATGTCAAGAGGGCAAAGATTCTCACCACTGGACCAATTGGCAGCGTCAGGATGGATGGTGAAGAGATTGCGATTGTACACAGCTTTGGTTTGCTTGGCTCCACAGTCAACAGTCTTGGCACCAGCAGCCAGGAAATTAAAAGGTGCATTGCTATGGGAAAGTCTGATGTTAGGGACCTCTCCAAAGTACTGAAGAGCAATGGTGTCTCTCTGGAGACTAAGGTGCGTCTGATACAGGCTATGGTCTTCGCAATCACTTGTTATGCATCAGAGAGTTGGACAATGACCGAGGATAGAATAATTGATGCCTTTGAGCTGTGGTGCTGGAGAAGAGTATTGAGAATACCATGGACTGCTAGGAAAACAAATAGATTTGTCCTGGAAAGGGTTAAACCGGGTGGCTCCTTGGAGGCAAAGATTCTGAGGCTCCATCTAACATACTTTGGACATGTTGTGAGGAGGGCCCGGTCCCTGGAGAGGGCCATCATGCTTGCGAGGGTGGAGGGACAGCACAGGAGAGGAAGGCCCTCTATGAGGTGGATTGACTCAGTGACTGGGATAATTGGGATGGGAGTGTCAGAGACAGTGCGATTGGCACAGGACAGAGCGCAGTTTAGGGCTGTTGTACCTAGGGTCGCTATGAGTCGCAAGCGACTCGACGGCACATAACAACAACAACAACACAGAGTGGCTGGTGGATAAACAGGAAAGCACTTTAACCACTGTACCACCAGGCCTCCTAAATTAAAAGGACAGGGTTTAAAGATTACTAGATAACCTAGGACACAAGACATTAGTTTATGCATATTTTGAGGGAACAGAATTCAAGTTGCAATTCTACAATGCATTCTTATCTTTCTTTATCAGTAGCCTGACTTGTGGAAAAGCAAACAAACTCTGGTACAAAAATGTACTTATCTCCTTAAGCAAGAGCCTGAAGACCGTGCTGTCAGAGCAGACCTTTGCTAACCCCAAAGAATGCATGCAATGTCTATTCTCACAACTTTCTCAACATCTAGAAAAAAAGAAATAGATGAGAAACTGCAACTACAGTAACAAACTGTGACATAAAACAAGTTCATGAAGATATATTAAGAAAATCGAAAAAGTAAAGGAATCATCCTGGTAAGAGGATCAATGGTGGCTTAGTTGTAAAGCTCTGTGCTGTCAACACAAAGGCCCAACACAAACTGCTCCATGTGATAATAACGATGGGCAGTCTCCTTGCATGAGATTAACTGCATCTGATAACCCAAAGGAGAGTCAGCAACCAACGGGCTGCTTCAGACCCCACGGTACCACAACAACAATGCCAACAGCAGCATCCTGCTAAACTGTAGAAAGCTTTCTTTTTTTTTAAGTTTTATTTTATTATTTTTTGTGCATGTACTGTCAAATCAGATCTGACGGGTACAGGAGGAAATTATCCCTCCTTCTCCGGCAGAGCATCTGGTGGATTTGAACCGTGTACCTTTGGGATTGCAGCACAGCTTCTTGCCACTAGGCCACCAGAGCTCCCCAGAAAGTTTTCTTTATGAGAGTTGTTAAGTATTATAATAAATATGTAAATTAAACCAAGTTAATATTTATTAAGGGCTTATATCACAAAATGGAGAATGGAGTGTATTTGTGTAAAACATGGATTATACAAACGGCCGCCAAAAATATCAAACAAATATGTATCACAGAAAGTGCAATCCCTGAGCTGCAGGAATGGGGAGACATCATCGCACATAGTATTGACACATTTTTAGGAGAGAGCAGTTCTAAGAAAAAGACATAACACTTGGGAAAGTAGAGTATTAGCAAAAGAGAGGAAGATTCCCAATGAGATGTGTTGATATTGCCTTTCTTTCTTATTTTTGTTAGATAGATTTCCCCACACACTTTCTTTCTTTGACATTATGTTTCTTACAATCATTCCCATTCATTGTGTTTTGTAAAAATAATTACCATTGGGTGAGTTTTGGTGGCCTAATGGCAAGATGCTGCACTGCAATTCCAGAGGTGCACTGTTCAAATCCACCAGGTGCTCCTGTACACACACAAAAATAATTTAAAAAATATAAAAAAAAATAAAAAAATTATAACTACACCTACAATTACACAATCTTTTCAGATCCTAAACCGAGCTTTCCAATTTCTTTCCCTTCCTTCCACCCACAAAACCTTGTGATTTTCTCCATACTAATCCTTACCTCCCTGCTTCCACTTCTTCATTCCTTGGGTTCCTAGACACTTTGTACGCGTTATCCCTCTATTTTTATAATAATGATCTTATTCAATATTCGTCCTTTTGAGATTGAGTTAGTTTACTCAGCATAATGCTCTCCAGTCTCTCCCAAATTATTGAATATTTTTCAAAATTGTTGCTCCTGAGTGTTGTGGGATTGTAAAATGCTACAACCACTCTGGAAGGCAGTTTGGCTTTTACTCACAAAGGTGAACAAAGAATTTTTAAATTTTATTATTATTATTAATTTCAGTGAACATCTACAGAGAATTTGGCATTCCATTCATTCATTGTTGCACTTTTCTCCCCACCCACCCCACCCCTAGTCTGCTCCTCTCCTTGAAAAGCAAAAGACAAACTCCTTCATTGGTACACAATCCCCTCCCCCACCCCGCACATCCCCACCCCCACGCCAAGTATGCTCCACTCTGCAACCCTCATTCCAGACTCTTATGATCATAATAATGCCCTAAAATATATTCATTTTAAGCTATTCTCTCCCTCATCGGCTTCAATGCAGCAAACATAATTTGTGCAATTTTTCTCAGTCCTACCCCCACCCTAATGTCAGCCTCATTCTACAACAGTGGCACCATGTAATATTTGTCCTTTTGTGACTGAGATATTTCACTCAGCATAATGTCCTCCAGGGTCACTCATTTTGAATAATATTGCGTGAGTTTACTGTTTTTCAATGCAGCATAGTGTTCCATTGTGTGAATATACCACAGCTTCTCTATCCATTCGTACATAGAAATTTTGTATGAGCCAGTTATTCCACTGCTAGGGATATACTCCAAGGAAATTGAAATTGAGATACAAATGGAGATCTGTTCACCAGTGTTCACAGCAACGTTATTCACTATTTCAAGAACACGGATATTGTTGTGTTATGTTTGTTATGTGTTATTGATTCATTATGACTCACAGTCAGTCATACAATATCTCTAAAACTTGAGGAACCCACCTTTTCTCACACATTTGACCCCAATGCCACAATCACTGTGTCAATCCTTTTCATCTGAGGTCTTCCTCTTCTGCACTCCTTTTTTTTTTACCCATCCAAGCTTGATATCCTTCTCTAAGAACTGTTCCCTCATGCACACCCATGTTTATATTGTGGCTTTGTTCGCAATAGCAAAGAGCTGGAAACAACCCAAATGCCCATCAACAAACGAATGGATAGAGAAGCTCTGGTATACTCACACAAAGATGAGTGAAATATCTGTCACAAAAGGACAAATATTGCACAGGGCCACTGTTGTAAAACGAGACTGACATGGGAGTTGAGAGAAGGCAGAGAAGGAGTGGGGGAAAGTTGTATACTGCATTGAACCAGATGAGGGAGAGAACTGTTTAAAAGTGATAAATAATTGGGTGTTATTGTCATGACAGGAGTCCAGAATGAAGGCTGCACAGTGAAGTGGACTTGGGCGGGGATGGGGTGGGGTGGGGGGTGGGAATTGCATAATGATGAAAGAGTTTTACTTTTCAAGGAGAAGAGTGAATTGGGGGTAGGGGGTGGGCAGGGAGAAAAGTGCCACAATGAATGACTGGAAACCCTAAGTCTCTGTAAACGTTCATTAAAATTCATTAAAAAAAGAAGAAGAAGAACTGACCCCGCCTGGCAACATTCCCAAAGCATGTGAGACAGAGTTTCAAAATCCTTGCCTCCAAGGCGTAACCTGGTTTCACTTCTCCAGGACAGATCTGTTTGTTCTTTTGGCAGCTAGTTCAATATTCTTTTCCTGAACCACAACTTAAAGGCATGAATTTTTCTTCAATCATCCTTAGTCATGGTCCAGCTCTCAGATTGGCAAGAGTATGGCCTGAATCAGGTACACCTTAGTTTCTAGAATGACATTGTTGCTCTTTAGTGCTCTGGAGAGGTCCCTGACAGCAGGTTAGTGAGGATGGTGCAGGATTGGACAGTGTTTCACTCTGCTGCTTTGGAGATGACAAGGAGTCTAATGACTGAGTTAACTCTAAGGCCATCATTTTCCTAGGTACTTTCTGTTTATGAACTCATTTAGTCCTCAACATAATTCTTGGCAATACTTTTTCAATCAACAAATACTATTGAGCCCCTAGTCTGTGGCAGATGGAGATCCAAATGGAGAGGGTTGGAAAAGCAAAGAGCAAGACAAAATATGTCACAGTTACTTTGATGATTAATTTAAGCACAGATATTTCCTATCCCACAAAGAGTCTCCTTTTTCCGGGAAACTGAAATATGAAGACGTTAACTACACTGCTACACAGTTTTAGTGTCCCAGCCAGGCTTTGATTATAGCCAATGCAGCAAAGAGTATACTTAACCACTATGCTTTTCCATGTGGGATTTTCCAGTATAGTAAAAACAGTAATAATGTTGCAAACAACTCGACGGCACATAACAACAACAACAATATATAATGGGCATTTAGCTTATGGCAGGTGTTGTGTGACTACCTGGGTTATTTCATGTATTCCTCAAAGCAGTTCTCTGTGTACTAAATTATTAGGCTAATGAAATGGTAAGACTTTATTGTTGTTTGTTTTCCTTCTTGTTGTTATTGCTGTGAAGTTGACTACAACTCGGAGTGGTCCTATGAACAACGGAACTGAATCCTCTCCTGTCCTATGTCATTCCCACCATCTCTTTCATACTTTACCCTGATGTTACTGTGTCAATCAATCTTGTAGAGGTTCTTCCTCTCTTATAGTGGCCCTCCATCATTCTAAGCATGATGGCCTTCTCCAAGGATTGTCATCTCCTAACAACATGATCAAAACCCTGAGTTCTCCACCAAAATTGCCGTATTAAAATTGTCAGTATTGGCTACATAAGATTCTCTCATGTATCAAGGATGAAAAAAAGTGCAGGTTTTGGACTCATACCTGTCTCCTATCTAATAAGTTAGAGTGATAAGATAATGCCTTGGTACTTACTCTATTTTTACTGTTTACTGTATCTCAGGCTTTTGACCACAAAAGTGGCTCAATATATATTTGATGAATGACTAAAATTTGATAAGATAAAGACTTGGACCTCTTGTGAAGAATCTTCTAGAATCATGGCAGGTGCCATGAGTTGTATGATTTCAGAAATAACCACACAACTTCATGATTTGGGGCTTTACTCCCAGGCCTCTGGTCCACCTTGATTTGATCTTTTTATTTTTGTGGATGGTGTGAGATGTGGATCCTGTTTTTGCTTTTTGCAAGGTGGAAGTCCTGTTTTGCCGGCACCATTTATTGAAGAGGATGTCATTTCCCCATTTGATAGCTTTGACTTCCTTATTGAATATCAGTTGACAATAGATAGATGGGTCTATTTATTTGGTTTTTAACTCTGTTCCACTGGTCTTTGTGCATGTCATTGCACCAATATATTGCTGTATAATTTGCTGTGTAATATGATTTGAGGTCAGGGAGTGCTATGCCTCCTACCTCATTTTTATATCACAGAAGCATTTTGCTCATTCGAAATCTCTTGCCTCTTCAAATATACTTGATACTTTCTCCTTCAACATCCTTGAAAAATGAATTTGGCACCTGGATTGGGATTGCATTGAACATGTAGATTGCTTTTTGTAGGATCGTCATTTTCATGATATTGAGTCTTCCTATCCATGAACAAAGCACATTTTATCTTTTCTTTAGGTATTTTATTATGTCTTACAGAAATGCTCTGTACTTTTACTTGTATAGGTATTTTGTATCTCTAGTTAAATTCACTCCCAAGTACCTCAATTTGTGGCTTGAAATTGTAAATACTATTTCTTTCTTAGTTTCTTTCTCTGAGTTCTCTCTGTTACTGTAGATGAATTCATGACAAAGGTGTGATTAATAATGTATACTGCATTAAAACAGATGAGGGAGAAAATTGTTTAAGAGGGATATGTGATTAGGTATTATTGTCATGACAGGAGTCCAGAACCAAGGCTGCATAGTGGAGTGGACCTCGGGGGCTGGATTGTAAAACAATGAAAGGATTTTTCTTTTACTTTTCAAAGAGAAGAGTGTACTGGGAGGGCAGGGAGGAGTAGGAAGGGATAAAAGTGCAACAATGAACGAATGGAAATCCAAAGTCTCTGTAATTTTTCATTAAAATTAATAATAATAATTTAAAAAATTTTAAAAAATACAAGCTGGGATCAAGCTCAGAAGTGCTAGTCCAAGGTATAAAGAATCTGCCAAATACAGCCAGAAAGGAACAATCTGAAGAGGATAAAATTGAAGAATTGGACCTTGTAAGGATTAAATCCATGTGTGCATCAAAAACTTTTTCCAACAGGGTGAAAAGAAAACCTACCAACTGGGGACAAACATCTCGTAATACCATCTCAGATAAGAGTCTCATAACGAAAGTTTGCAGAATGCTTCTGGACCTCCACAAGAAAAAGACTGATAATCCAATTACAAAATGGACAAAACACATGGAAAAAAATTCCACAGACTTTAACATATTTGAATGGCAAACAAATCACTGGCAATAAAAGAGTTGCAAATCAAAACCACAATGAGGTACAATCTCACTCTAGTAACAAAGTCTAACAGGTTAGCAAGTAAATGTTAAAGAGGCTGTGGTAAGATAGAAATTCTGTTACACTGTTGGTGGGATTGTAAAATGGTACAACTATTCTGTAAGGCAATGTGAAGCTTCCTCAAAAAGTTGAACATAGAAATTCCATATGACCTACCTCTTCCACTACGTCGAATATACCCTGAGAAAATGAGACCTGAGGCCACATAATTCACCATCACAAGAACATGAAAACATCCTATATGTCCAACCACAAATGAATGTATTGAGAAATTATGGTACATTCACACCATAACACATAGCTACATAGCATACAGGAGCAATGTTTTTGTAAATTATTACCTAACTAGGGAGGGACTGGAAAGCATTATGCTGAGTGAACTAACTCTGCCTCACAAGGACAAATATTGTATAAAACCATATTGTAGAATGAGTATAAGGATCCAAGGGGGAGGGGAGGGGAGAGTAGAAGAAAAGGGATGAGGAGGATGTGCCGGGGAAGTGGGGAA
>NW_006399785.1:7542639-7551031 GCF_000299155.1 Elephantulus edwardii
AGTATATTTACAGCACCAAAAACCGAGAAACTCATAAAATATTACACAACATGGGTGACCCTTGAGGGCATTGTACTGAGTCACAAAAGGACAAATGCTCCATAACACCACTGTTATAAAACAGGGTTGGAATGGAGGGTGGGGAGAAACTGAGAAAAGAGGGGATAAATAATGAACACTATACTGGAATAGATTACAACCTAACTTGGGAGGGACCAGAGAACATTATGGTGAGTGAACTAACTCAGTCCCACAAGAGCAAATACTGCATAAAACCATAATTGTAGATAGAATGAGTTTGAGGATCCAAGGGACAGGGTTTGAAGCAGAGGATGGGCAAGGGGGTGAGGTGTTAATCACAGGGTTACACAATTTGATGAGTGCGGGGAGGTGAAGGAAATGGAAAGGATCTTTTGTGAAAAACAATGTATTCAAACTTTGTAAATAAATCAGTATAAAAATTTTAAAACAACCAACACACTGTATGGGAATGATGAAACACAGTGTGAATAAAGGAACATGTGAAACATAACGCATACGAATGAAGTTGAATGAAGCACAATGTATATTAATTTTGTATCCAAACAAATATAAAATAAAAAATAAAGGTTGTTTGAAAAAAAGGAATATATGATCAGGCATTTTCTATATGAAAATAGTCTAGAATAAGAGGTGCATATCAAAGTGGACTTGGGTGGAGGAGGGAGGAAAGAATGCAACAATGAATGATTTTTTTAATACTTTTTAAAAAATAATTTTAATGAAAGTTTACAGAGACTTAGGATTTCCAGTCATTCATTGTTGCACTTTTCTCCCTCTCCTGAAATTCACTCTTCTCACTGAAAAGTAAAACTCTTTTATTGTTATGCAATCCCTCCCCCCAAGTCCACTCCACTATGCAGCCTTCACTCTGGACTTCTGTAATGACAAGAACACCCATTCATATACCCCTTTTAAAAAGTCTCTCCCTCATCTGTTTCAATGCAATATTCATCATTCCTCGCCTCCTTTTCTGTCTTCCCTCAACCCTGATATCAGTATCGTTTTACAACAGTGGCCTCATGCAATATTTGTCCTTTTGTGACTGGGATATTTCACTCAGGGTAATGTTCTCCAAGGTCACCCACTTTGCATAATATTTCATGAGTTCCTTGTTTTTCAATGCAGCATGGTATTCCATTGTGTGAATATACCACAGCTTCTCTATCCATTCGTTTGTTGATGGGCACTTAGCTTGTTTCCAAATTTTGTTATTGTGAACAAAGCCGCAATAAACATGGGTGTGCATTTATCTGCTTGGGTGGCAGTTCTGGTTTCCTTAGAGTATATTCCTAGTAGTGGAATTGCTGGGTCAAATGGTATTTCTATTTCCAACTTTTTGAGAAAGTGCCACACAGCCTTCCATAATGGTGGCACCATTTTACACTTTTCGCCAGCAGTGAATAAGGGTTCCAGTTTCTCCACAACCTCGCCAGCATTTGTTGCTTGCTGTTCTGTTAAATTTTGCTATTCTTACTGGGTGAGATGATATAGCTGTTTTGACCCAGAGGGTTTTGAGAAGGACCAAGGAAACTCTTTCATGGGTACAGGATTAGGTTTAGTGTTTGGCATGGCATTAAATGTTCACCAAATACCCATCTTTTCCCCCCTCACAACCTACTTCTCTTCATCTGTAGCATTTCTTTTGGAAAAGTTTATGAAGAAGCCTTTGTCAGAGTAATTTTGTTGGAAAATGAAGTGATAAAATATCTCTTCACCAGGGGAAAAAGAAACTTCTCATTCCTATCTGGATACTTGCAATTTTAAAACAGTAATTCTTGCCTTACATTTTCCCCATTTTTCTATTCTTACTGGGATAGGATGATATCTCATAGTTGTTTTGATTTGTATCTCCCTTAGAGGTAGGTATTTGGAGGGGTAGGGATGAAAATGCACAATAATGAATGAATGAAAATTCAACTCATTTGTAAACTTTTGTTACAATTACAATTTATTAAAAAAGAAATAAAAAGGCAAAAGAAGGAGGGGGGGAGAGAAATACCTTTTGCAAATATAAGACACTTCTCATAGGCTAAGGTAGGCACCTGATGTCTATATGGAAGGATTTGAGTACTAAAAGAGACAGTCCAAATGAACACATCTCTTCCAGATTTCCTGTTGACACTTGGGCTTAACCTCAGGTACAAAACAATGGATTAGAAAGTAACCCTATCTTTGATTAGCACAAGAAATATCACGCAGCAATAATTCAACCCAAACCTGCATTTGTGTATGATGACGCAAGTCAAATGCCAGCATTTTAAAAGTTAGAAAAGCTTCTGCAATTACAGGGATCTATTGCTAAGTAAGTATTCAGTTAGGCCTTTTTCTAAGCTGGCATGGACCCTAGAAGCAGAGATCTCAGGCACTATCCATTTTCTTTTTCCCCACTAATGAATATTCCTTTTGTTCCAAAATCTCCCAAGTGACTGCCCTGACAATGCAGGTAATTAATGGACTGCTCTTCTTGATTCATATGGTGCTGACAGTGGAAGAGACTTCATAATTGAATCTGCATTCAAACTTTCCAATTGTATAAGAGACTAATAAGCATACATTGAATTAATAATATTTTGCTGGGAATTTCTTCACAGCTTTTTGATAATACACATTTGGCAAAGAGGAAATGGAGACAGAGAAAGCTTGCCAAATAAATGGAACCAGAAATTTTCTTTGATCCCTATTTTTTTTGAGGGGGGGGACTAGAGACTGAAATTTCTTTAAGCCAACAGCGATTCTGGTCCATTGTAGAAGGCTCTCTGAAGGTCATTTAAGTATAAAAAGTTTATTTAGAACTTCTAGTTTTTTTTCTTTTTATTATTTAAGCCTAGAGGTGTTGTTTTAAATATTGAGGGGAAAATGGTTAGGATAAAGTTCAGACTCAGTAAAAAGAATGGTGATATTTAATGCTTCTGATTTTATGTTATTAAGATTATTTTTTAGACAAAGTAGCTGTAGGGGGAAGAAGCAACTAGTACATAATAAAACAGTTTTAGCTCTTATATTTTGAGTTCACAATGCACAATGAGAGTCACAAATGTTTGAAAATAGAGGAAGTATCAACTCTTGAAGTAACTTGAACATTTACTAATGTTTTAAATTCCTTCTTCTAAAGGAACTTCTATCCTGATTCTACTTGCAAAAAGCAAGTAATGAGTTAATGCTAAAAATATTCTTGAAAGGAGTTGTACTGCGAACAAAAAGATATACAGTTTGGATTGATTGGTTGCTTCTCAGAAGAAAGGTGGGAAATCTCCTGTGTGATCTAATGTCTCTGAAAACCCATTGGAGGGTCAACTATGTATGGGTTGATTTCAACTTAATGGTACACAACAACAACTTTGAAAAGAAATTTTATTTTATATTCATTTGCTTACAAAGTTTACACTATTCTTCATTCATGCTGTGTTTCATACATTGCTACACATTAAATTGAAAAAAAATTAAATAAATAATCATCCCTTGACTGTGCTCATCATTCCCGTGTCTTCTCAGATCCCTACCAGATCTTTCCCATTTCCGTTACTCCCTCCCTCCATCTACAAAAATAAGCAACCCTGGATTTCGCCCCTACTCACCCTCACCACTCTGCTCTCACTCCTTCCCTCCTTGAATCCCAAAACATACTTTAATATTAATCCTTGTAGTTTTGTAATAAAGGATATACACAGTATTTGTTTTTATGAGACTGATTTAGTTCACTCAGCATAATTCTCTCCAGTCTGTCCCAAGAGGGGTGAGAAACCTCATGAACAGTTGATGAGATTGTAAAATGACAACCACTCTGGAAGACGGATTAGCATTTCCCCAAGAAGTTGAGCATAGAATCTCCATATGACCCGGTAAGTCCACTACTGGGAATATCTTGTTGCTTTTGTTGATTGACATCAAGTTGAGTGCGACTCATAGCAACTCTATGAACAAAAGACCTAATGCCCTTCCATAACTGTCATTTCACCGAGTTCATAAAATTTCCAGAGGCATGTGGTTTAAGAAGTGGATGCCACTCCTGCTTCCAGACCTGTTTTACAACTGGGAGCTCCACCAAATATTATGCACATTGGGAAACCATTCTGGTATTTGATACTCCCATGGTCCAAGTTCAGCATAACAGCAATCCAAGTTACTTATACTTCACATTGACAAAGAGTGATTTACAAATTAGAAGAGTGTTCCTCCAGATATAAACAGCACTAGTTTCATTTAGCAGTGGTTAAGTGTTGTCAAGTCAAATACACCTCAGAGGAAGTTTTGCAAAAAAGACCTGAACTCTGGTCTATAACTATCATCATTTCTGTATAGAACTCTGTTCTATAACTACCATTATTTCTCTACATTTAAAGAGCTTAGAGAATCTGTAGAGTTTCCAGAGGCATCTCATTTTAGGAAGTGGTTGCCACTCCTGCTTCCCAGCATGAATCAATCTGGAAGCTCGTCCAAACAGTGTACATCATGGGTAACCATTACGGTATTTGACAAGACCATGGAACAATGTGCAGCATCACAGCAACACCAAGTTGTTCAGCTCAGCAAATAGAAAATCGCTATGTCATTGAAGGAATATTCATTGGAAAATGAGGGCCCCGCAGTGTTTTAAGCCAACATCTTTCAGTGGACTTAAATCCTAGGCAAAGGCTAAGGGACACCCACTCTTGGGGTGAAAACAGCAATAATACACATCAAAAATGATCCCCAAAAGAAGCATGACCCCAAAAACTTCACTTTACTTGTCCATCCTGACCAGCATCCACAAGCATCAAAAAGCCACACACCCAGAGTGGAGTCTTCCAGACATCCACCTAGAAGATACCCCAAGGAAATTAGAACTGAGACACAGAGATTTGTACACCAATGTTCATATCAGCTTTATTCACCATTATAAGAACATGGAAACAACCCAAATGTCCAGTTGAATGAATTGAGAAAATGTGGTACATTTACTCAATAAAATACTATGTAGCATTCAGGAGTAACAATTTTAAGAAACAATAACTTTTTAAAGAAAAAAATTGCTGTGGTGTACTATATTATGAAATGGACAGAAAGATTACTGGTTTGAGTTCACAGAAACCCAGTGGCAGGCTGTCCTAAGTGGAAATCAACTGGATGACAGTAGATTAGTTTCATAATACATCAAAAATTTTTCTTTAAGTTTTTTCCTATCCAGAAATGTAGTGGAAGTTGTCTGCAATTAAAGCAATGTACAATTTATAGAAAAATACCATTTATGCTAAAATAAATCAAGTATTACATTAAATAGTAAGACTACAAAAGATAAACCACTATCAGTCATAAACAAGAAGTTGTCATTTTAGGTTTTCTCATAGTGTGGATAAAGAAGAAACTGAGAAAAATCTTTTGAGAGGCCATTGTAGAAGCAATTGCAAAGGAGGTACACTTAGTTCTACTTTCTAGAAAGGAAGAAAGAAGAATAGACAGTTGCTGGTGGGCTCAGAATATATGCATTCAGTTCAGAGACTGTAGCAAAATCAGACAGGCTCTAACATCCTGTAATTGGTATAGCCTGTCACCATTTCCTAAATATAGTATCTCACAAGTTATTACTTGACACCTGTAGATCTTGGAGTCAATGAATCTGGGGAAATGTTGAAAGATGTGTTTTATCTCTGGGATATTCTAATTATCTTTTAGATGTTAAAGAACCAGATTAATCTGAGAAGAAAGAGCTATAACATGGTTTAACTTAGTATTTTCTTACATGTTATATCAAGAGTCCTTCATTACTGCCGCACACACACACACACACACACACACAGACACCCCTTCCTCACCTTTTAACAACTTTCTTTCCTGGGTTTTGTTCTTTTATGGTTATTGTTGTTGTATACTTCTAGTTGGAAATGACCCATAAGTGACACTCCAGTGATTTTTCTTGTTCTTTCTTTTTTTTTTGAGGTATTTTTTTTTCTAACTAAAGTTTATGGAAAAGTTGGTTTTTCAGGTATTCATTGTTGCACATATTCCTCCTCACCTCCCAGTTCACTTGTTTTTTAAAAAATATTTATTCATTGTTTCATAATTTCCTTCCGCCTTCCCTTTCAGTTCCCTTTGCTATTCACCTCTTATTGTGGATTGTTGTCATGCAACTAAAGCCTAATCATATATTCCTTTTAAACAGTTCTTTCCTTCAGCTGTCCCATTAAGCCATTCATTACTTATCCCCTCTTTTCTCAGATTCCCCCAACTTCCATGCTAGTTCTGTTTTATAATAGTGGTGTTATACAGTATTTGCCATTTGTTACTGAGATATTTCACCCAGTATAATGTCCTCCAGAGTCACCTGTGTTGTGTGATATTTTATTAATTCCTTATTTTTCAGTGCTGCATATTATTCCGCTGTGTCAATATACCACAATCTTTCTATCCATGAATTTATTGATGGGCACTTGAGTGGCATCCATCTCTTTGCTGTTGTGAATAATGCAGCAATAAACTTGAGTGTGCATACATCTGTTTGGATGGCTGCTCTGCTTTTTTCAGGGTATATTTCTACTAATGGAATTTCTGGGTCAAATGGTATTTCTAGTTCCAATTTTTTAAACATTTTTAATTGATTTTCATATAATATGCTTCTACAGAATGTTTCATTCATATACATTGTTTTATAAAATCTTTCACAATGTGTTTCATACAACCATATTTATATACGTTCTATTTTACATTATTTATATACTAGTTTACCTACAGAATTCTAATACATTCTTTTTTACACCAGATCCTTCCCCTTTCCCTCAGCCTCCCTACTTGTCTTATTGTGTGACCCCATGACTAATCCACCCCTCTCCAGCCTCACACGTCCTCACCTCTCCGCTTCCGCCCTCCTTCCCCTGGGATCCTCATACTTCCTTATCCTTTGTGAAGGTTTTTATGATGAAATTTGTTTTATGAAAGATTAATATTGCTACTCCCGCTTTATCCTGGTTGCCTTTAGCTTGGTATATTTTTTCCACCCTTTTATTTTTAATCCTCTTTTTCAAGTGTGTCTCTTGTAGACAGTATATTGATGGGGTTTAGTTTTGTTATCTAATCTGCTACTTTTTTCACTTTACTGGTGTGTTTAAACCATTCATATTAATTTTAATTACTGAGAGGCAAGGTTTCATTGCTATTATTTTGCTGAGTTCTTTTTTATGTTGTTATTAGTTACTTTGGTCCATCTTGCTTTCTGTGAGATCTCCGCAAGTAGGACTTCCTTCAGTATTTCCTTCAACGGTGTCTCTCTGGAGACTAAGGTGCGTCTGATACAGGCCATGGTCTTTGCTATCATTTGTTATGCATCAAAGAGTTGGACAGTGACTAAGGAGGATAGAAGGAGAATTGATGCCTTTGAGCTGTGGTGCTGGAGAAGAGTATTAAATGTACCCTGGACTGCCAAGAAAACAAACAGATTCATCCTGGAGAGAGTTAAACCACGGGGCAAGGATTCTGGGGCTTCATCTGACATACTTTGAACATGTTGTAAGGAGGGACAAGTCCTTGGAGAGGGACATCATGCTTGGGAGGGTGGAGGGATGGTGCAAAAGGGGAAGGCCCTCTATGAGGTGGATTGATTCAGTGATTGGGGTAATTAGAATGGGTGTGTCAGAGACAGTGCAATTGGCACCAGACAGATCCGAGTTTAGGGCTGTTGTACATAGGGTCACTATGAGTCAACGACACATAACAGCAACAACAACTGCTCCTGACATCACTAAAGTATATGCTAGTAAGTTTCACAAAGTTTTCCTCCATGGAGTTCCTGGCTTCACTGCTTCTAGGACGTATTTTATTTTCTTTTTGCTATCTATGGTGTATTCAGTACTCTTTAACAATACTACAATTCAAATACATTAAATCTTTGGCCTTCCTTAGTCATTGTCTAATTTTCACGTGCATATGAAGCCAATAAGCATATCATTGCTTGGGTCAGTTGCATGTTAGTGCACTCTTGTCAGTCTTGGAAAAAGTCACCACTATTAATAAATGCCAGAAGCTTCAGAGTTATCCCTCTTTACTGCTTTTTTCCACTATATCTAACCCATGTCCCTTTCTGATCTGTGACTTCTCAATTATTTACTCAATTAATTATGTAGACTCTGATTTACCCTTTCTGTCTCTTGTATTAACCCACATCAGTATAAAATTTGTAAATTGTTTGTTGTTGTTATGTGCCGTCTAGTCATTTGTGACTCATAGCGACCCTATGCACAACAACCCTAAACCCTGCTCTATCCTGCACCAACCGCACTGCCTCGACACACCCATCCCGATTACCCCAGTCACCGAATCAATCCATCTCATAGAGGATCTTCCCCTCCTGCGCTGTTCCTCCACCCTCCCAAGCATGATGTCC
>NW_006399785.1:7551196-7557781 GCF_000299155.1 Elephantulus edwardii
TCCTCCCTAGTCATTGTCCAACTCTCTGATGCATAACAAGAGATTGCAAATACCATGGCCTGTATCAGGCGCACCTTAGTCTCCAGAGAGACACCATTGCTCCTGAGTACTTTAGGGAGGTCCCTAACAGCAGACTTTCCCATTGTTATACGCTTTTTGATTTCCTGACTGCTGGTGGGTTCAAGACAAAGGATACTTGATTTAACTTGTAGTTGTTATTAGGTGCTATTGAGTCATAGACGACTCATAGCGACCCTGTGAATAGAAGACCTGAGCACTGTTCATAGAGTTTCCGGCGGCAAGCCATTTTGGAAGTGGATGCCACTCCTGCTTGTTTTAATTGAGGAGCTTCACCAAACACTGTCCACCATGGATAATCATTATCACATTTGGCACATCAGTGGCATAGTTTTAGTATCACAGCAACCATGAATTACCTCTGTATAGCAATGCACAGACCAGAGCTATAGCACCTAGAAGAAAGTTTCACAAAAAAACAATGTGAACCAGCTGTAGGCCCTTAGGCCCTGCGGGGGATTAAGCCACAACCTGCCCAGCCTCTGGGCCCTCACTCCTTGGGGAAAGAGCAGTACAGTACCTAAAACACAAGCCCCCAAAAAGCACATGACCCCCACAACTTGCTCACATGGACTGCCATACACGTGCAGCAAGGAGCCACCTGATTTAACTTAATAATTGTTGGTTTTGTGTTTGGTTGGTTTTTTTTTTTTTTTCCTGTAGCATATGTTTTGGGAGATACCTGGGAAGTCATCCAGGATGTGCAGGTAGGATTCTGGTGAGTCCTGAGGATGCACTCTTGTTGTTAGGGGCCATTGAGTTGATTCTGACTCATACATATTCTGCATGACAAGGTAGAACTACCCCATGGGGTTCTCTAGGCTGTTATCTTTAAGGAAGCACATGTACAAGTCAAACCAATAACCTTCTGGATAATAGCCAAACACTTTTGAAATCACCATCAGTATTGAATTGATTTTTAAACCCACAAAAATGTTAAACTTTTAAAAACAAAAAAAGCAAAACAAATTAAAAAAAAAATGTTAAACTTTTAAAGCAAGTTTTTTACGTTAATACCAACTTTCTGTGCAGGTCCCGAGTACTGCAAAGTAAAATGTGCATGCTCTATTATTAACTTGACAGAGTGAAAATATCAGGTGACATATGGAGCCTACAGTTCAGAAACCTTGCGTAGTGTTTTTGGTGACATACACTGTGAATCTCAGATTTATAAGTAGAGACAGATCACTTAGCAACCCTGTTATTCTGTATAGAATATGCCAAGGCAACCAGTTGATCACTAGAATATTCCATGTAACTATTTATTCTCGTTAATATCCAGAAAGTTGGCTCCAAGTTACGGTGACTTTATGTAACAAAATGAAACTTTGTCCTTATTCCTTGACATGTTTGGATTCTTTGCTGTTGCCATTGTGCCAAATCCATTTCTTTTAGGGTTTCTTCATTATCAACCACCCTTTACTAAAGTTGGAATCCTGTCTTCAGTGATTGGTCCTTCTGGTGACATGTCCAAAGTGAATGACTTAAAAGTTTTATACACCAGTTTGTGATCCATAGTGTTTCCATCAGCTCATTTTCAGGTGTAGATAACCAGGTCTTTTCCCTCACGTGTTCAGTCTGCATGCTTTGCTAAGCCCCACTGAGAGTGACCTTGCTAGTATTTAAAACATAGGTGACAGAAAGTCCAGCACCATAGCAAGCCAGACACCAACACCATAGAAGTCAACACACTATAAACTGACAGATGTGTGGTAAATGATTTTCTGTAATTAAATAACTAAAAGCGGCATAAATGCACTGTAATGGTTGAAATTTCTAAATCTACTCAAGCTTGCTAAAAGTCATGACCTTTGGGCAGGTATCCTTTCTAGTTGAAATCATCCACAGCTCATTTGTCTGCCTGACAAAACAAGTTATCTTTAAGGTTAAAGCTGTCTCCTATTTGAAGCCTTTTCTAAACCCTCCTTCAGCATTCAGGTCAAAATGGATAACTTTTTCAGAGCTGTAACATTACTTCATTGCTGCCATTTCTAGACCTGTTGTATATAGCATTCTTATTAGTTGAGGATGTGTTTTTTTTTTATAAGATTAAATTGTGTATTTCCTATTTGTCTCTGATTCTTCCATCCTCACCTTACTTTTCCTGGTGCCGCTAATGTCATATTCAATTTCTGTTGACCGCATATATGGTTAGAAAACAAATTAATGCAAAGGTTATTAGCGGTATGAAGAGCACATCAAGAAAATAAATTCAGACACCTGTACATCAGTATTCATTGCAGCCAGTCCTGTTCACAATAGCCATAAGGTGGAAACAATACGTATGTGGTTGAACAGATGAATGGATAAATGCAGGGTAATATATTCATACAATGGACTATTATTCTGTCATAACAAGAAATGCAGTTCTGATACATGCTACTACATGAATTAATCTTGAGAATATTATGCTGAGTGAAATCTTAATTACAAAAATTAAAAAAGATTATATGATCTTGTTAATACGAAACACTTAGAATAAACAAATGTATAGAGATCAGCATTTACTAGGAGTTACCAGGGTTTAGAGAGAAGTGAAAAGAAGATCTTTATTTCATTAGCACGGAGGTTCTATTTATGGTTACAGAAAAGGTGGCAATGTATGTTGGTGATAATGGAACAACATAATTGATGTAATTGGTTTTGCTGAATCATACAAGTTGAAAACATTAAGTCAGCAAATGTTGCATTACCTCTACTCCTGCAACAACTATTTTTTCTATAAAATTATAAAGCCAAGGATGAATGTGTAAGCATATGGATAACACGACGGTTGGGCTATACAGCTAATGATTAAAGACATTGAAATTGGTCCATTTATTCTTCTGCTCTCTGTCCTGTGGGACAACTGAGTCATCTGGATTCTGAAACACTTTATAGGGAATTTTACATAATTAGAGCTTCCGGAAGTGCGTGGGGTCCCACTTACTTCATGGTCACCACATACACACAACCATTGAATTTCCTGTCAGAAGACTGAGAAGTAATTTTCTGTGTTCTAGATGAAAAAGTGGGAAAAGGGATGTTTACATGGTAATGAATTTCACTCAGAATATCACGTTGAAAGTGGAAAGGGCAAAACTAAGGAGAAATGTCAGACGCTGGCAAAAAAATATTATGAAGACTGATTATGTAAACCTTGTCTTGTTTGAAGGGCAAAGACTGTAATCCTCAGCTCGAGTTCAAATTTCCTGTTTAAATATTGTTAGTTTGAATGTTAATCTGAATTCCATGTTTGATTGCTGGGCTCGGGGCTGCAAATATTGATTACCACAAAATGAAGGCAGAGACTCATTTCTGAAAAGGAAGTCGTAGAGAGCGTTTGTGTGAACCTAAGTAACAAAGTCTTGGGGTTCTGACTCATTTCCAAAGCAAAGGGTAATTATTTTCTCTTCCTCATTTCTTCTTCAGTCTTCCTTCTAATGCCTGCCTGGATGTTCAAGCCAAACCTGGACACCTGTATAAAAGTGCAAACAGTGCAAGTAGCCAAACACCCTACCAACCAAACCAGACTCGGTACTCCTAACACACCAGGATAAATCTCAGCAGGTTTCAGAGCACTATTAGATCTCTAGTGTCAATCTTAATTAGGAAACACCACTTTCTGGATAAGTCACAGGGAGTCAATTCTTCGTGCTATGCTTCCTAGTAATTGCCAACTCCAAGCTATGATGGATGATGGGAGGCAATGTTTACTATAGAGAATCCTCTGTTGGGGGGAGGGGGATGTGGCTTGTTTGGAGACAATTAGAAAGGTCAGATTATAGGGAAACAGAAGGTCTTGCAGAAAACTAATGCTCTAAACATTTCCTAATGTGACAGAGGGCAATAGGGTTGACCCTGGAATTTTCCTCCTTGCGTTTGGAAGTCCCCAATACACTGAAAGCATGCATTGACTGTATATGTCTATAGGATCTACTCGAGTGAGTCATGTGTGTTCATGGACTTTTCCTACATGTGATTGGTGGAAGAGACTTGATAAACTGAGGCAAGAAGCTCGATACAGTTGAACCAAACAGACTTCAGGCCAATGTAGAATAGGAAGCTTTCCTTGAAGAACTCAAGGAACTTAAAATCTCCTCCCCCCCCCCTTTGTCTATTTACAGAGTCCACATATTGCAAAATTGTTGTTGTTGTTGTTATGTGCCATTGAGTCATTTGTGACTCATAGCAACCCTATGTACAACAGCCCTAAACCATGCTCTATCCTGTGCCAATCTCACTGCTTCTGACACACCCATCCCGATTACCCCAGTCACTGAATCAATCCACCTCACAGAGGGCCTTCCCCTCCTGCGCTGTCCCTCTACTCTACCAAGCATGATGTCCTTCTCTAAAGACCTGTCTCTCCTTACAACATGTCCAAAGTATGTCAGACGAAGCCCCAGAATCCTTGTCTCCAAGGAGCAGCCTGGTTTAACCCTCTCTAGGATGAATCTGTTTGTTTTCTTGGCAGTCCACGATACATTCAATACTCTTCTCCAGCACCACCGCTCAAAGGCGTCAATTCTCCTTCTATCCTCCCTAACCATTGTCCAGCTCTCTGATGCATAATTAGGTTGGAAAACCTGTTGGCATCATCCATTACAGCAGACACCATGGTGATGGATTTGTGAATATCCATCATAAAGTTCTCACCAGTTCAAGGAAAAAGTAGCAGAGACTAAAATTGATACAATGAGGTTTGTAAAAGCGAAATGATTTGTTTTAAATATGAAATTGTATCTTCTCTGCTTTGTCAGGGAGACTTGACCTGATGGCACAATTATTAAGTATTTGACTTTTGTGTTGTTGTTAAGCACTGTCAGGGTATAGGCAACTCATAGTGACCCTCTAAACGAAAGACCTGAACACTTGTATAACTTTCATCCTTTGTCCAGGTTGATAGGGTTTCCAGAGGCAAGCTATTTTGGAAGTGAATGCTACTCCTGCTTCCAAGCTTGTTTTAATCAGGAACTCCACCAAATACTGTGCACCACGGGTAACCATTATCATATTTAACACATCAGTGTCACAGTGTTTAGCATCACAGAAACCACGAGTTACCTCTGTACAGCAATGCACAGACCAGTGCTATACCACTTAGAAGAATGTTTAATTAAAAACAGACCTGAGGGCCGCAGATTAAAGTCACTCACCTTTGTGTTGGCAGCATCACTTTCTGTCCACTAGACCAACTGAGCTCTCTCTATGTTATTGTTGTTGTTAAGTGCTGCCGAGTTGTGTAACCCTATGAATCAAAGACCTGAACATATGGCTAAAAAACAAACATGTCAGCAGTCCTAACCCACCAACAACTTTTCAGAAAGAGAAGACTTAGCGAACTGCTCTCAAAAATTACGGTATTGGAAACACTTCCAGGAATCTCTACTTTGAAAGAGTTGCTGAGTGAAAATCAATTGAGGGCATTAAATGTTATTAGTGTTAAATATCGATGGCACAAAACAACAACAACAACAATGTTAAAGTGGCAGTCACTGGGTCAATCCATTTCATTAAGGGTCTTCCACTCTTTTCCCAACCTTTCTCAGAGTGATGTCCCTCTCCAAGAATTTTTATTCTTATTATGTGCCATCACCCTGTCCTGAGCCAGTCTCACTGACTCTGATGCACCTACGCCCACTGATTCATTTACAATGTAAGTCCTTCACATCCAGAGTCGTCTTCTTCTGTACTGTCCCTCTTTGCTTCAAAGCATTATATCCTTCTCCAAGTTTCTCCTAAAAAATATGCCCAAAGTGAATGAGATGAAGTTTCACCATCCTTGCCTCTAAGGTGTACTCTGGCTGTACTTTATTTAAGAAAAATTTGTCTTCTTTGATAGTCCATGGTATATATATTCAACACTCTTCACCAATGGAACTGTTCAGAGGCATCAATTCTTCTCCTGACATTCATATTCAAGTTGGAGCAATCAAGACAGTCCTTGGATGTCATACTCAGACGCTAGATGATTTGGAAAATTTTGCTGAAGAGTGAGGTGGGGGAAGAAAATATCAAAAGACAAAGTGAAAACATGGCCAACAATATGAGAATGCTAGTGTTTTTATTTACATTGGTTATGTTCACTACCACGATGCAGCATTTTCAGAAAATGAGGCAAGCTTTCAAAGATCAGCAAGGAAACTGAAAGACATGCACAGATCTCTGTAAGTAATTGGCAAGGTAGTTATATATTTTTTAAAAACATCTTATAAGCAAGGAGAACAAATGCATGCTGTCACATACCACTGATCAAGGAATTCACATCTCAGAAGCCATAGAAAAAACCTTGGACTAAAACCAAGGACTACAAATATAAACTTCATTAAAGAAAAGCTAGGAACAATGCTAGAAGTCCTAATCCACAATATAAACAGTCTTCCAAGTATCCTGAAAAACCTACAACCAGGAGAAGATAAAATAGATGAATGGGATCTTCTAAGAATCAAATCCCTATGCACATCCAAAAACTTCTCCAACAGGGTAAAAAGGGAAGCCACTGACCAGGAAAAAGTATTTGGTAAT
>NW_006399785.1:7558464-7560602 GCF_000299155.1 Elephantulus edwardii
CAAGACTGAAAAAGATGAGTTCAATAATGTATACTTCATTGAAACAGATGATGGCGAAAACTGCTTTAAAGGGATATGTGATTAGGTATTTTTGTCATGACAGGAGTCTAGTGCGAAGGCTACATGGTGGATTGGACCTGAAAGAGGGTTTGTAAAACAATGAAAGAATTTTTCTTTTACTTTTCCAACAGGGTAGTGTAGTAGGGGGGAGAGTTGGGAGGGGAGAAAAGTGCAACAATGAATGAATGGAAATCCAAAGTCTCTGTAAAATTTTACTGAAATCAATAATAAATTTAAATTAAAAAAAAAAGTGATGGAAATAAACAAGTACATGTTCAAACTGTTTCAAAAGCATTGAGTGATCAGCTTCTCACCCATAATCACATCATCATCAACATATTTGAATCTTAGAGGAAAAGAAGTACTAACATATATGGATTTTATTTTCTTATAAATGTTCCTTCTTATTTTAAGAAAAAACAAAACACTAAAACAACAAGCAAACAACAGATATACCAATGAAAGATGTGTAGAGACAGCCAAGAAATTATTTCAGGCTTATACCTCTCTTCAATACAATCCCGTACAGAGAAGTGTGACAATTCCATTATTACACACAAACTACATGTACATCAGGAAAGAAAGCTTTTACTTGTAAAAGGATGCACAACTGCATAACAAATGTTTAAATGCAATGCATATTTTCTACTGTTAAAATTGATTTACACATATTCCTAACTTGAATGATCACAAACTGCACAACAAAACCTTGCTTTTCTACCTATAAAGGGCCCAATAACTTTCAGTTTACAACAAGTATTTAAGAAAGCCTAAAACAAAAATTATCACCACTGGCCCCAGTGAAGATATTGAGATCATTAAGCTTCAGTTTGGCTCCATAATCAACAATCTTGGTACCAGCACCCAGGAAATCAAACGAACTACATTGGGAAAATCTGCTGTCAGGGACCTCTCCAGAGTACCGAAAAGCAATTATTTCAGTCTGGAAACTAAAATGTGCCTGGTCCAGGCCATGGTTTTTACAATTACTTGCTATGCATCACAAAGCTGGACAATGACTAGGGATGGTGGAAGGAGAATTAATGCCTTTGAGCTGTGGTGCTGGAGAAGAGCATTGAATATACCATGGACTGCCAGGAGAACAAACAGGTTTATCCTAGACAGGGATCTAGACTGCTCCTAGGAGGCAAGGATTCTGAAGATTCATATGACATACTTTGGGCACGTTAAAGGAGGGGCCAATCCTTGGAGAGGGATATCATGCTTGGGGGGGTAGAGGGACAGCATAAGAGAGGAAGATTCTCAGTGAGATGGATTGATTCAGTCACGGGGTAATGTGGTAGGTGTGTCAGAGACCATAAGATTAGCACAGGATAGAGCAGGGTTTATGGCTATTGTATATAGGGTCACTATGAGTCGCAAGCCCTTCGATGGCACATAACAACAACAAAAATGAACACAGAACAATTATTTTCTCTGACATAAACATTGAAGTGTGCACACCGTACAGTCCAAATAGATATTATTTGTAAAAATGTTGGAGGATTATCTAGGATTAACTCCATTTTGGATGTTTAGGAATAAGCAGTTAGGTAAATCATACAAGACAAATGTAATCTCAGTGCACAAATGCAAGAGAAAATCTCCCAAAGTTTGACATAAGGTGCTAAAGAAATGGTTTCAGCGAGTTTAGTTTCAGGGCACCCTAAGTGTTTCATAGGCTATGGAAGTGGAATAGAGCATTGTGGGGAAGAGTCCAGAGGTAGACCAATATGGATGGATGAGTTCATTGGTTCAGATAATACTACTTACTTAAATGAAAACCTGAATAGCTAGCTGGCTGGCTGGCTGAATGAATGAATGAACGAAAGAGTTGGTGTAAACTAAAGAAGTTAGAGCAAAAATCTTGTGATTTTACTAAGTGATTGTAAGTAACATTTATTTTTATTTAGCTCTATTGGCGCTGAAAATGAAGGTCTCAAATCTCCTAACCAGCCGTTATTTCCAAAAGATGTCACGTGGTAGAAACACTTCAAATTCTCAAAATATTCCACACTTGATTCCATTATCTCACCTGGTATTATTGTTCAAATTTTTATTTTTGTTTTTATTTTTTT
>NW_006399785.1:7561377-7579851 GCF_000299155.1 Elephantulus edwardii
CTTGCCTCCAAGGAGCCGCCTGGTTGAACCCACTTCTAGGACAAACCTGTTCATTTTCTTATCAGGCTATGATATATTCAATACTCTTCTCCAACACCACAGCTCAAAGGCACCAAATCTCCTCTGTCATCCCTCATCATTGTCCAAGTCTCTGACACATAGCATGTGATTGCAAAGACCATGGCTTGTATCAGGTGCACCCTAGTCTCCAGAGTAACATCATTGCTCTTCAGTACTTTGGAGAGGTCTCTCACAGAAGATTTTGCAATCACAATACATGTTTTAATTTCCTGCTGCTGGTGCCAAGAGTGTTGATTGTGAAGCCAAGCAAACTAAAGCTGTTAACAATATCAATGTCTTCACTATCTATCATGATATTGCCAATTGGCCCAGAGGTGAGAATCTTTGTTTTCTTGATATTGAACCTCAATCCATATTGAAGGCTGCAGTCCTTGACTTTCTGCAGCAGGGTTTTATCATCTGTATAACGCAAGTTCTTGATGTAACTTCCTCCAATCTTGATGCCACATTTCTCCTCATATAGCCCAGCTTGCTGCATAATCTGTTCTGCATATAGATTGAAAAGGTATGGAGATAGGATACATCCCTGGCATTCATCCTTCACAATTTTGAACCATGCAGTGTTTCCATGCTCTGTTCTGACAAATGCCTCCTGGTCCAAATATAGGTTTCACATTAGCACAATCAAGTGTTCTGGGATTCCCATTCTTCTTAGAGTTAGCCATGGTTTGTTGTGATCCACACAGTCAAATGCCTTTGCATAATCAATGAAACACAGACATTTCTCTGGCTCTCCCTGCTTTCAGCCAAGATCCATCTACCATTAGCTATAATATCCCTAGTGTACAATTATTTTAAGGCAATCATTTTTTGAGATATAAAATTGTCACTTTATGTATAGAAGCAAGCAGTGACAGATGGAGGGAGATAGATGCTATCCCACATGAAAAATCTTTACAAAACAAAAGACTAGAAATTGAATTGATACAAGGACCTTACTACAGAGCTAGCAAAGGGCCTTCTCCGTCATTACACAGCTTTTGGATGTGTAGCCTCCTAAACTGTGAGAAAATAAATTCCTGTTCATTAAAGTCACCCTCTTGTTATACCTCTTGTTGTTACAGCAGCACTAAATAAGTAAAACATCAATCTGCTTAGAATAACAAAAGTATTTATAATAAGATTACCAATTCAGCAATGATTTAACTTAGATCTATCCATCTCTTATTTTGCCTAAAAGGAATTGGTCCTAATTGTGGATCATTCTCTGTAGTGCACTGTTCAATCGTTCTTCAGCTGTCTTATTTTTGGGGAGGAGCAGGGGCAAGAGTCTGTGTTCTGTCCAGATTTAATGATTTTGAACGTTTTGAAGTTATCTTTCAAAGGTTTATTTGGTGTACATCTGCTGGTATGCAATGCACGTCGTTTTCGTTGTTGTTAGGTGCCAACTATTTGAGTACTATTCATAGCAACCTTACGAACAATAGATCTGAACCTCTCTCAATCTTGATGCCATTCTCACCGTCTCTGACACACCTGAGCCCATTGCTGTGGTTACTGTGTCAATCCACTGGGTTGAAGATCTTCTCCTTCACTGTCCCTCCACCCTTCCAAGCACGATGCTTCTCTCCAGGGAATAGCCTCTCCTATGCAATGCATAGGAAGTACCCTATTATGAAGCCCACTCGGCTGCAGTCTCTACTTAGGAGACCACAATAGCAATTTGAACATAATCTTGAAAATCCACATAAATTCCTGTTAAAATTTTGCATCTCCCTTTTAAGGGTCCAATATTCGCTCAGGTACGATGGCATTCCTGTGGTCATTCACTTGTAGAGAATCTTAAAAGGAATCCTAGATCCAGTGCACATAAACTCTTAAAAAGCAGAAGATGATTAGGTATTATTGTCATGACAGGAGTCCAGAACAAAGGCTGCATAGTGGAGTAGACCTGGGTGGGAGCAGGAAGGATTTTATAACAATGAAAGAGTTTTTCTTTTACTTTTTAAAGAGACGAGTGAACTGGGGGGTTGCGGGCAGGGAGAAAAGTGCAACAATGAATGAATGAAAATCCAAACTCTCTGTAAAGTTTCATTAAAATTAATAATAATAATAAAGAAAAAAGCAGAAGACAAAAAAATTAATTATCAAACCTTTAAAATATTTCTTTGTAGTTTTGTATAAGGTATATTTGAGAAATAAAATTAATAAGATGTTTCTCTTTTTACTGATTTAAAGCCAATTTCCTCTCTTAGATACTTACTGATCTTAATTATCTTTCCAGAATCAACTGAATAAATCTTACCCCAAAGAAGATCTTGAGTAAGGACTTATCAGATGGCACTTTTTCCTGAAAAAGTTGTCAAGCAATAGGAAAAGCAGAACAGGAAAAGGGAAGAAGCCAGCTCATTGGAGGGTAACTTTAACCCAATCCTGCTGCAGAAGGTCAGGGACTGTAGTCTTCAATATAAATTGAAGTTCAGCAACAAGAAGCCAATTGGCACTATCATGATGGTCAGAGAAGAGATTGGGATTGTTGACAGTTTAAGCTTGCTTGGTTCCACAATCAACACTCTTGGCACCAGCAGTAAGAAAATAAGATGAATTTCTTTTAGTAAAATCTACTGTCTGGGACCTCTCAAGAATGCTGAAGAACAATGATGTCAGTCTGGAAATTAAGGTTTTCCTGATCCAAGCCATGGTTTTCACAATTACTTGCTATGTCTCAGAGAGTTAGGCAATGACTCAGGATGATGGAATAACTAATCCCTTTGAGTTGTAAAGCTGAAGAAGAGTATTGAGTGTACCATAGACTGCTAAGAGAACAAACAGGGATGTCCTAGAGAGGGTGAAACCAAGCTGCTCCTTGAAAGTAAGACTTTTGGAGCTCCATCTCAAATACTTTAGGAGAAGTATACCAGGGGAGATCAGTCTTTGGAGAAGGACGTCATCCTTGGAAGAGTGGAGGGACAAGACCCTGGATGATATGGATTGACCCAGTGACTGGGTTCATGGGGTAAGTGTTAAGGAGACAGTAAGATTGGTCGTATACAGCACAAGCTTCAGAGATATTGTAAATAAGGTAGCTATGAGTTGCAGGCAACTCAACGGCACTTATAAACAACAACAAAAATAGACCTGTTATGGATTTAACTGTGTCCTGGTCCCACAAAAATATTAGAATTCTAATCTCTATGTACCTAAGTGAAAAACAACAGAACACAATAAGCTTCAAAACTGGATTAATAAACAACATTTGGAAAAATTGAAACAAAGAATGTGGAAGTTACTATTTATCTTATTTAACCTGGATTTATTTACAATCAGCACCATGGAAGCAGCAGTCAGAAGCCAAATATTTTTCAAAGGGGAAGTCTGATGTCCAGGATCTCCTTCAAGACCAAACAGATAAGGATTTCAAGCTGAAAACTAAGGTACCCCTAGTCCATGGTATTTTTATTTGGTATTTTCATCTGCTTCATATGCATGTGAATCCATGGTACTCTCAATTGTTTTGTATGTACGTGAGCGTTGGACAATGAATAAGGAAGGCTGAAGAACTAATAATGGCTTCAAATGGTGGTTTTGTTGAAGGTTATTAAATGTACTAGGCATTGTCAAAAAAAAAGAAGCAAATAGGTCCTGAAAGAAGTAGAGCCAGAATATTTGTTAGAAGCAAAGCTAGTTAGACTTTACCTCATATACTTCACAAAAGAGTGGATAAATACATCATGATTGGAAAAGTGAAAGAAAAAAAAGAGATGAATTGATACAGAGATTTCCTTAAGCACTGCAGTGATTGGGAGAGCTGTGTAGTATTGGATGGTATTGGGCACTGTTTTGTTCTTTTGAATATTGGATCCCTATCAGAACATGGAACCAACTCAATGTCACTTTAACAACAACAACAATGTATTTGTAAATATAATGTAATGTTCTTTGCCACTGAGTTGTTTTCATTGATTCCAACACATAGGAAACCTATCAACAAAGCAGAACTTGCCTCCTACACCCATCTCAGACCTGCAGAGTATTCTAGGCTGCAATTTTTATGGGAATAGATTTTCAGTTCTCTTCTTTGGCACAGGAATTTGTGAGTTCCAACTAGGACCTTCTGGTTAGCAGCCAAGCATTTAACTATTGTGCCAGAAGGGCTAACGTAATGCAATGTGTTATCATCATAGTTCATCATACAATCTAATTTTACCGTACTGAAGCCTTCCCAGTGTGATGTGTATCTTAAATCTATCTAATCGTATCTACGGTTTTACAAGTGGAGACTGGACACAGAGACAAACAGAAACCAATCAAGGTAGACAGTATATGAGGATTCTGCTGACAAACCAAGGAACCAGAGAAAGCTTGGCTCTAAAAGTGTCTGATTTGGGTCTCTATCCTCCATGTATGTGAGAAAATCAATTTGCACTGTTTCCACTTACAATATTACGACGTTGTTATGTGCTGTCAAGTGAGTGGCAACAGATCTATAACTGAAACCCCAGCAGGTTTTCAGAGGCACCTAACAACAACTAACAATGTTGCAAGGGAGAGGATTACCCATCTTTCTCCCAAGGAGCAGCTAGTGGATTCAAATAATTCGCCTTCAAATTCACAGGGCACCTTCTTACCACTAGGCCACCAGAGATCACTAACACTAGAAAACTATAACCCAATCTAAAGCCATTTTTAAACTAAGTCAATTTTCACTGATAAAGACACTATAGGACAGAAAAGAATTGCTTCGTCATATTTTCAAGGCTACAATCTCTACAAAAGCTAACTGCCACATTTTTCTGCCTGAAGTAGTTGTTAGGTGCCATCAAGTCGAGTATGACTCACAGCGACCCAATGAACAAAAGATCTGAACTCTTTAATATCCTACGCCATCCGCACATTTCCTGACACACTAGAGCACATTGCAGTAGTTGTCAGGTCAATCCATCTATTTGCGGGTCTTCCTCTCCTTTGCCGACCCTCCACCTTTCCCAGTATCATGTCCTTCTTTAAGGAATAGACCCTCCTCCACTCTGCAACCCTCATTCCAGACAGAGTGGAGTATACTTGGGGTGGGAGTGGGGAGGTGCGGGGTGGGGGGTGGGATTGTGTACCAATGAAGGAGTTTTTCTTTTGCTTTTCAAGGAGAGGAGCGAACTGGGAGTGGGAGTGGGGTGAGTGGGTGGGGAGAAAAGTGCAACAATGAATGAATGGAATTCCAAAATCTCTGTAGATGTTCATTGAAATTAATAATAATAATAAAAAATGTAATAAAAAATTCTGATGCCAATTCATAAAAAAAAAAGGAAAAGAAATAGACCCTCCTGGCAACATGCCCAAAGGATGTATGAAACCTCATCATCCTTGCTTTCAAAGAACATTCTGGCTGCACCTTCTCCAAGACACATTTATTTGTCCTTGTGGCTATCCAGTGCTCTTCTCCAACACAATAGATTAAACGTAACTTCTTCTTTTGTCATTTGCATTCATTGTCCAACTCTCAAATGTATAGCAATTGATCTTAAAGACCATGGCATGAATCAGGTGTACCTTAATCCTCAAACTGACATCATTACTCCTCAATAATTTGGAGAGGTCCCTAAGTGCAGTCTTTCCCACTTCAGTGCATCTCTTAATTTCCCGACTGCTGGTACCTAGGGCATTAATGTGGATCCAAGAAAGACGAAGTTGTTGATTGTTTCAATCTCTTCTCCATCCACCATGATTTTGCCTATTGATCCAGTGGTAAGAATCTTTGTTTTCTTTACATTCAGAGGCAATCTATATTGAAGGCTGCATTCCTTGATCTTCTGCAACAAGTGCTTCAACTCCTCTCCTCGTCACTTTTAGCAAGCAAGTCAAGTTATTGATGAGTCTTCCTCTGATCCTGATACCACATTCCTATTCATAGAATACAGCTTCTCAAATAATTTGTGCAGCTTACATGTTGAATAGGTATGGAGACAGAAGACCCTGACACACTCCTTTCTTGACTTTAAATCATACTGTGTTCCCTTATTCTGCTTACACAACAGCCTCCTGGTTTTGCATGAGAAAAATTAATTTCTCTGGGACTCCAGTTCTTAATGTCAGCCACAACTTAAGATGTGCACAATCAAATGTCTTTACATACTCAATAAAGCACAAATAGACGTTCTTCTGATATTCTTTGCTTTCAGCCAGGATCCATCCGACATCAGCAATGAGATCCCTGGTGCCACAGCCTCTTCTAAATCCTGCTTGAACTTCTGGCAGTTTCTTATCTATGTATCTATGTAGCTGTTTTTGAATGATCTTCAGCAATATTTTGCTTGCATGTGGTATTAATGATATTGTTCAATTGTTTCCGCATTCAGTTGGATCACCTTTCTTGGAAATAGGAACAAACCTCTTCCAATCTGTTGGTCAGACAGCTGTTCTCCAAATTTCCTGGCATAGTAAGCAGGTTCAAATCAGTGGCATTATGGATGACACCCAAGTGCTTAACCACTGGGCCATAAGAGTTATTTTAAGCAAGTAAGACAGAACTTATACACTTAAAAACTCTGACTCTCTGTGTACAGGGTAGATCATAGCCTGAGACTAACACTGGAATGGAAGGTCTCAGTTATGAGGTTGCAGGTTAAGGTATGAGGCTGCAGGTATGCAGATGTAAAAGTGCACACACTTAATAGTCATTCTCAAAGATGTGATAAAGATGGCCACCAGCTGTCCTCTCCTCTTCATCTTCCTCCTAAATGTCCTCTTGTCATTGTACCAGCCCTCATTTCTCCATGTCTTTTTTTCTTATAAAAAACCATCGTGGTTCTCATGACTCACCCAAATTTGCCCCTGTATCCTGTGATACCTGACTAATCTTTAATCATTTCTAGTCTTATTATGTCTTTAAGAAAGTTCCTTTTTAAGATAGCAGTTTTGGCCTGAAGTAGAATGACAGCGATGTGACTCAAAGTGGAAAGTTTTAAAGGGTTAAATATTTTTTTCTTCAATTCTTTGTAACCTATAATAAGAGTTGTACAACAATACACTAAACAACAAATCTGGTGAGTATATGGAGAGACTGGAACTCTCAACCACTGCTTTTGGGGATGAGCATAGTCCAACCAATCTGGAAGGTAGTCTAACTCTTTCTCAGAGAGGTCGAAATATCATTTGACCCAGCTATTTCACTACTGGGACTATACACTGAAGAAACTAGAATCACGACACAAACACATATATGCATACCCTTGTTTACTTTTGAGTTATTTTCAATATTAAAGGGATGGAAGCAGTCCAACTGCCCATCAACAATCAGATGTGTTGAAAAACTGTAGTACATTCACACAATGAAATATTAAACAGTATTGAAATAAAATGAACTTGTAAATCACTACACAACATGGTTGCATCTAGAAGTTTTTATGCTGAGTAAAACATCTCAGGCACAAAGGACAGATACTGCATAAGACCACTGTTATACAATAGGATTTAACACAAGGTGAGGAGGAGAACAGGGGGAAAGTGGAGATACAATGAACCTTGCATTGAAACAGATGAAGGCAAGGACTGCCTGAAAGGAATGTGTGTGATTAAGCATTAAATGCATGAAAATTAACTATCTGGAACAAGAAGTGCATTACAGACTGAGTTAAGAAAGGAGGGGAAAGGAGGAAAATGTGCATCAACAGAGGAATGAAAAGCCAACATTTCTGTAAACTTCCATTAAAATCACCATTAAAAGAGGGATTGGGGGAGAGAGAGAGCGCACGTGCGCAATAAAGTTAGAAACAAAAAGAACTGTAGTAAAAAATTTTCAGACACGCCAACTAGCAAATACACAATCCTTCCAGAGACACACACTTCTCTGGTCCATTTCCTGAGCTTGTCATGCTACAGGTTTTTGTCTGGGCCATGTTAGTGAACTTAACAACTTGGAGCTCAAGGATACGTTGGCACCAGAAAGTTTTAACTTTTAAAAGTTGACGAACACATTTCTAGCCTTTGCAAAAGTCACCTTTCCTGTTTGCAGGCTGAAGTGCAACAATGTTTATAGTGGCTCAGTTTCATCTCTTAGTTCTTTCTGCTGCTGGGCACCACTGTGTAAATGTCACCTTCTCCAGGCAGTACACTGCACGGGGGGCCAAAGGAAAGAGTGAACATCTGAAGACCAGTTCATCTGATAGACCTTGATCTTCCTGTATTTTGAATCAGTCTTGTGTGTGTATTTCTTAGGGCAAAGTTCCACCAATTGGATATCTTAAAGCAACCGATATTTTTATTTTAAATTCTGGAGATCAAGAGACTTAAATAAAGAAATTGAATAGTCTGCATTATTTTATGATTTAGTACACACACATAGAGAATCATAAAGTCAGGAGCCAGTGGAAAGCTGTAAGACATAAAGCATGGGATCATGAACCATCCTGCTAAAGAAAAAGTGAAGAATCTTAAGTGAAGTGAAATTCTGGTTCTTTCCCTGACCAGCTGTCTTGGTCTTTTTGAGATACCATATAATCATCACCGAATTTGGAGGATTTGTTTGGTGTGGGTTACCCGCCCTCACCCCCGTGTGTCATCAAGTTAGTTCTGACTCATTATAACCCTGTAAACAACAGAACTAAATATGCATAGTGTTGTACCATCCTGAAAATGCTGCTGTGTTGTAGAGTCCTCTGCTACACTCACTGCTACGTGGATGGAGTGTCAATCCATCTCATTGAGGGCCCTCCTGTTTTCTGTTGTCTACTTTTTTAAAAGCAATGTCTTTCTCCCAGGAATGGTCCGTCCTGATAATATGTCCAAAGTATATAAGACAAAATGTTGTTGTTGTTGATTGCCTTCAACTCAAGCACTACTCATAGTGACCCCATGAACTAAAGACCTAGTTCTGGAATCTAAAAGTCCGAAATGATGATCTCGGGAATAATCTGCTCCCTGTGTCTCTCTCAGCCTCTAGCAGCGCCAGACCATCCTTGGTTTCTGGCTTTACCTCCTGCAATCTCTGCTTCCATCATGCCATGACTTTCTTCCCATAGTCTGTCTCTGAGTCTGTCTCTGATACAACATAAATCATATTTAATTAAGCCCTACGCTACTTAATACAATGGATGATTTTTTTTAATAACTCATTCTACTTCTATATAATCTCCTGTCAACCAAACTGTTAATGTGTGATAGGGCCAAATTTCCAAAAACCGATATATTCACAGGTATCATGGTTAGAGTTCATTATATTTTGTATTAATGTTCATGAGATAAAATCCAGTCTCTAAAACCACTCTTATTATGCTGCTTGAAGAATAATTTATTTTCACTAAAAGAAAGCCCTGGTGATACAAAGGTTAAATGTTCAAATGCTACTAAAAAGGTCAGTAGTTTTAATTTGTTACTTTGCAGGAGTAAATATCTGGAAATATTTTATAAAAAAAGATATACAGAGAAACAATGTATTTGAATTTTGTAAATAAACTAGTATAATTAAAAAAAAAATAGAAAAGATTTGCAGCTTGGGCAACTTAATGGGCCTCAACACATTCTCTGCCCTAGAGAACCATTGAAATCAACTCCACAACTACATTAGTAAGAAAATCTAACACAGTAACCCAATGAAAACAACTTTAAAAAAAAATTGCAATATTGAAAATAAAATAGGACTTCATTCTATAAATTGAAATTATAGATTTTAGTTTCTTAGAACTGCTATTGCAAAATACTACTGAGTGATTGATTTGAAAGAAGATAAAGTTTTAATTATTTTAAGTTATTTGGGAACTTTAAATTCAAATTCAGAGAGTGGTTTTAGGGAAGTTCCTTCTTTATCTCTTTCAGCTTTTGCTTTTGTCTACAATTAATGTATGTATTCCTCGACTATGTCTCTAAAGATATTCTTGGCACATTGAATAAAGTGTTCCATTGCTAACTGGAAATTTGGCAATTGGAAATCACCCAAACTCCCTAGTACCTATTTTTTATGGGTGTGTCTCTATCGTTCTTTTCTAAAGACACCACTCTGAAATTATTATGATTGAAAATCTCCTTAGTCTGGTTTGGTCAAAGGGATGATTTTTAAAGAGATACAGTGCTTATGTGAAACCTTTACTTGAATCAGGAAGCAGTCATCAGAACAGAGCAAGGAGACACTGCATGGTTCAAAATAGGGAAGGGTATCAAAAAGGGATGTATTCAGTCTCCATACCTTTTCAGTCTGTATACAGAACAGATCATCTGGGAGGCTGGGTTGTATGAGGAGAAAAGTGGTATCAGGATTGGGGAAAAATTTATTAACAACCTGCGTTATGCAGATGACACAACTGTGGTTGCTGAAATGGAGAATCTGGAGCGCTTGTTGCAGAAGATCAAGGTCTGAAGACTTCAATATGGATTGAAGTTCAGCACCAAAAAACCAAAGATTCTCATTACTGGTTTCATTGGCAGCATCATGATAGATGATGAAGAGATTGAAATTGTTAACAGTTTTGGTTTGCTTGGCTCCACAATCAATATTCTTGGTACCACAAATCAGGAAATCAAGAGAAAGTTAGCTGTCAGGGACCTCTCCAGAGTACAGAAGAGCAATGACGTCAGGTTGGAGACTAAGGTGTGCTTGATATAGACCACAGTCCTCACAATTGTGTGCTATGCGTTAGAGAGCTGGACAATGACTATGGATGATAGAAAGAGAATTGATGCCTTTGAGCTGTGGTGCTGGAGAAGGGTGTTGAATATACCATGGACTGCTAGGAGAACAAACAAGTTTGTCCTGGAGAAGGTGAAACCAGGATTCTCCTTGGAGGCAAGGATTCTGAAGCTTCATCTGACACACTGCGAACATGTTGCAAGGAGGGACCAGTCCTTGGAGACAGCATCATGTTTGGAAGAGTGGAGGGACAGTGCAGGAGAGGAAGATCCTCTATGAGATGGATCAATTCAGTGATGGGGGTAATGGGAGTAGATGTGTCAGAGACAGTGAGGCTGGCACAGGATTGAGCAGGGTTTAGGGTCCTTGTTCACAGGGCTTCTATGAGTCACAAGTGACTTGGTGGCACATAACAACAACAGCAGGGCCCTCTTTGGTTAAGAACTGGGACACTCTTACTCACATATGAGACTTCAATAGAACACTACCATAAAAAGACACTGAGCGAGAGGAAATGAAAGAAACTGAAGTTTATTGGACATTTATAACAGACTGTGAATGGATCAAAATAGACTGATCCCACCCCTACCACACACACAAGTATCTGTCTTTATATATTTCTATTTATCTGTCTCTATCTCTGTATGGAGGTTGGTGTGTCAGAATCAGTGAGACTGACTCAGAACAGGGCAGACTTCAGAGCTGCTGTACATAAGGTCGCTATCAGTCACAAGCAACTCCACGGCACACAATAACAACAACTTATCTATATCTATATATTTCTTCCAGTGGAGAGTCATGTTTCCACAGCTGGAGGTGCACAACTTCTGAGGGATTTATGATAGCTTTTGGGTGGTCTGCTGTCTAGCTATATTATTTTCTTTCTTTTTTATGTCTGTTTTTCTTGTGTTATATTGCTACAGTCACACATCATTGCCCAGAATAGTTTCTAATTGATTTACTTTGTTAATGTTTCATTTGTGATTGCCTATCAGTATGATCTCAATAACGCAATGAAAAAGAATCCCTATTCCCTCAAAGGGCTGTAGGTATGTTTAAGTACTGGGCTAAGGACTTCAAAACTTCCCTTTAGGGAATAGAATCCAATACATAACAACAATGGTAATTTCCCTTTTGAATTTAGATCAAATTAGGAATATACAAAAGAATCAGAGGCAGAGACCAAAACAATTACCTTTGCAGAGAAAAGATATGAGTGTGGCCATTAAGTTATTTTCTCAGTTGAACTTATTTGGAGCAAGACTATGGTTAAGCCTCTCTTAAGAAACAGGTCAGCTATACAGACCAAGTGTTGGGAACTAGGCATAGAGGTTGTAGGGGAAGTAAGAAAGAGAGCTAGGAAGAGCAGGTACAGCATGTTCTGGTTTTATTTCTTGCAGCTCTGAAATAATCCTATGTAATAGGGATTCTACCTCTAATACTATAGCTACCTGTCTTCCTTTACAATTCATAAGATTTTCAGAGGCCTGCCATTGTCAGAAGTAAAAGACCAACCCTGCTTCTTAATTTGTCTTAATCTTGGAATCCTGCTAAAACCAGCCCACAATAGGTGACACTTCTGGCATTTAACACACCTGTGGCATAGATTCCAACATCACAGCAATGCACATGTTACTCTAGTACAGTAAATTAACAGACAAATGCTTTGCTATTAAGAGCAAATGATAAACAAGAAAGCAAAACATACCTAAGTTATAAAATAATTGATAACATACAAATCATTCCCCAACACAACAAACTGACAAATAAATGTTGTACTTGTAACAATAATTTAGTCATACAGAACCCAGCTCAGGTCCATGGCTGTTTAGAAAGATGGGGCCCTGGGTGGGGGCTGGAGCCTTCCAGCTGAGGCCCATTGCAGGCATGGCATAATAGCATCCTGGATAAGGGTATTATGCCATGGTGATAACTCAGCTGTTTCTTCAGTACTGGTGCTCCACACAAGGCCCAAAGGGGAATGAGGAGGAGCTGATTCAGCTGTCTTTGTGGTGCCAGGTCCCTGCTCAAAGCCCAGGGTCTTAGCAATGCTCAAATGAAGTTATCTCAGCAGTCTTCCAAGTGCTGGAATCCTGCTCAAGGCCCAGGGGCCATCCAAGTTTAGGGAGGAGTCATTTCAACTGCCTTTTGGGTACTGGAAACCTGTTCAAGGCCAGGGACCATCCAAGGTTGGATTAGGGTCATTGTGGCTGTCTTCTGGGTGCTGGATTCCAGCTCAAGTCCCAAGGGTCTAGCAAGACCAAGGAATGTTTATTTTGGCTATCTTCCTGGTGCCAGGCTCAAGCTCAAGAACCAGGGGCCCAAAAGGCCAAGATGGGTTAATCTCAGTTGACTTCTAGGTGTCAAATCCCTGCTCAAGGCCCAGGGTCCAGAAAGGTTGGGGTGAACCCTAGATTGGTAGTCATTCAAAATAAGGAGAAACAGCTGCAAACATCTTTTGATATTTGGAACGTGAAATATGCTAAATATAATTGTAGGAAAACTAGAAGTGTACAAAATTAAATGTAAAGTATGGAGATTGATACTATAAGCATCAGTGAGATAAGACAGATTGCCATTGGCCCCTTTGAATCAAGCAATCACATCATCTACTATGTTGACAATGAAAAACTGAGGTAAAAAAATATTCATAGTAAAAAGAAAACTTCAAATTTTATAATGAAGTAGAATGTTATGAATAATAGTGTACTATCTATACACATACAAGGAAAACTTGTTTGTATAACTATAATTCAAATTTATGCACCAACAGCTAGAACCAGCCCTAACCCTATTAATAACCTCATTATTAATCACATTAGGTCATGATGTACTACTCTTTTAATACGTTGTTAGATTCTATTGGCTAGTAATTTGTTAGGGATTTTGGCAGCTATAGTCATGAAACATATTTGTAGATTCTTCTTTGGATGTGTCTTTACTGGGCTTTGGTGTCAGTGCATTGTTTTCTTTGTAGAATGAAGATGTGAGTACCACTTCTTTTATTTTAAGGCTGCTCGAAAGCACATAACAAAAACAACAACAGCTATAGAAGTTGGAGACTTCAATGCACCACTCTCAAGAAAAGATAGAAATACCAGAAAGAAACTCAACAAAGATGATCAAGAATTAAACCATACAATAAACCAACTTGATCTCATAGATAGTTATAGGCTAACACACCCCAAAACACCACAGTACACATTCTTCTCCAAAGTCTATGGAACATTCTCCAGAATAGATCGCATTTTAGGCCACAAGGCAAGCATCAGTAAGTTTAAAAAAAATAATAATACAAAGCATTTTCTCAGACCAAAATGTTAAAAAATTAGAAATTAATAACAAGAGGATAAAGGAGAAAAAACCATACATTTGGAAGCTAAACAACACCTTGCTTGAACATGAGTGGGTACTAGAAGAAAAAAAAAATGAAATTAAAAAGTTTATTGAAACAAATGACAACGAAAACACCACTTACTAAAACCTCTGGGAAACAGCAAAAGCAGTAATCAGAGGTCAATTTATAGCAATAAGCAAAAACATCAAAAGGCAGGAAAAAATGACCATTGATTCTTTAGCCCAACATCTCCAACAAATTGAAAAAGAACAGCAAGAAAATCTGGCAGCTTCTAAAAAAACTGAAATTATACAAATTAGAGCAGAAAGAAATGAATTAGAACTCTGAAAAACAATTTAAATCATCAACAAAATAGGAGTTCATTCTTAGACAAAATAAATAAAATTGAATAACCACTAGCAAAACTAACAAAGTAAAGGACAGAAATAATCTCAATAAAAGATGAAATGGGCAACATCACAACAGAACCAAGTAAAATAAAAAGATTAACAATGGAATATTATGGAAAAACTATACTCAAACAAATATGAAACCTAGAGGAAATGGACACTTAGAAATTCACAATCTAACTAAACTGACATAAAGTGAAGTTGAACACCTGAACAGACCCATTACAAAAGAAGAAATTGAAAAGATAATAAAACAACTTCTAGCCCCAAAAAAAAAAAAAAAAAAAAGCCCTGGCCCAGATGGTTTTACAAATTCATTTTATCAAGCATTCAGAGAAGAACTATAACCAATTCTACATAAACTATTTAAGAAAATAGAAAATAACGGAATTCTCCCAGACTCATTCTATGAAGGAAAAATATCCTTGATACTAAAGCCAGGTAAAAAGATGACCAAACCAGAAAAATACAGGCCAATATCTCTCGTGAATATAGATGTAAAATTCCTGAATAAAATCTTGGCCAATAGAATCCAACAATACATCAAAACAATAATTAACCATGACCAAATGGGTTTCATAACAGGTATGCAAAGATGGTTCAACATAAGAAAAACATCAATGTAATTCATCACATTAACAAAGCAAAGAACCAAAACCACATGATCCTATGAGTTGATGCAGAAAAGGCTTTTGACAAACTCCAACACCCTTTCCTGATTAAAACACTGCACAAAATAGGATTGGAGGGGAATTTCTTCAAAGTAATAAAACGTATATACACAATGTGTATTGTGATGGGAAAGTCTGCTGTTAGGGACCTCTCTAAAGTACTCAAGAGCAACGGTGTCTCTCTGGAGACTAAGGTCCGCCTGATACAGGCCATAGTCTTTGCAATCGCTTGCTATGCATCAGAGAGTTGGACAATGACTAGGGAGGACAGAAGGAGAGTTGATGCCTTTGAGCTGTGGTGCTGAAGAAGAGTACTGAATGTACCATGGCCTGGCAGGAAAACAAACAGATTCATCTTGGAGAGAGTTACTTCTTGGAGACAAGGATTCTGGGGCTTCGTCTGACATACTTTGGACATGTTGCCAGGAGGGACATGTTGTCCTTGGAGAAGGACATCATGCTTGGGAGGGTGGAAGGACAGTGCAGGAGGGGAAGACCCTCTATGAGATGGATTGATTCAGTGACTGGGGTAATCGGGATGGGTGTGTCACAGGCAGTGCAGTTGGTGCAGGATAGAGCAGGGTTTAGGGCTGTTGTGCATGGGGTCGCTATGAGTCACAAACGACTCGATGGCAATAACAACAACAACATATACACAAACACCAGAGCCAACATTGTTCTCAATGGAGAGAGATTAAAGGCATTTGCTTTGAGAACAGGAACTAGACAAGGACACCTATTATCACCTCGCCTATTCAATATTGTATTGGAAGTCTTAGCAGAAGTATATAAGATTAATCCAAACTGGTAAAGAGGAGGTAAAATTATCTCTCTACACAGATAATATGATATTATACTTAGAAAACCCTAAAGACTCAGCAAGAAACTACTGGATGTAGTTGACCAATTCAGCAAAGTGGCAGGATACAAAATCAACATACAAAAATAAGTTGGATTTCTCTACAATGACAAGGAGAGTCCAGAACTGGAGTTAAGAATAACAATACCCTTCACAATAGTTAATCATAAGATTAAACATTTAGGAGTAAAAGTAACCAGCAGCACAAAGGATCTATTCAAAGAAAATTACAAAACATTACTACAGAAACAAAAAGAGACATTGAGAAGTGGGGAAATATCCCTTGTTCATGGATAGGAATACTCAGTATTGTGAAAATGGCAATACTACCAAAGGCAATCTATGTTAAATGAAATCCCAATACAAGTATCAACAAGAGGCCCAGAATAAGCAAAGCACTCCTTAAAAAGAGGAACAAGGTAGCAGGGATCTCACTTCCTGGATTCTAATTCTACTACACTGCCATTGTTGTCAAGACAGCATGGTACTGGTACAATGATAGATACATAGATGAATGGACTAGAATTGAGAACTGGAAATCAGCCCACCTACCTATGGTCAACTAATTTTGACAAGGAGATGAAATAAGTTAAATAGGGAAATAACAGCCTTTTTAAAAAAAATGGCGCTGGTGAACACTATCTGCAGAAAACTCAAGCAAGATCCACATTTCACTCCATATTCAAAAACCAACTGAGAGTAGATCATATGTCATAGGACTAAAACCAAGGTCTATAGAATTTATTTTAAAAAAAAAAGAAAGCTTAGCAGAATTCTAGAAGTCCTAATTTTCAACATAAACAGTCTTCCAAGCAGCCTGAAAAATCTACAACCAGTAGATGATAAAATAGATGAATGGGAACTTTTAAGAATCAAATCCTTATGCATATCCAAAAACTTCTCCAATGTGGTGAAAAGAGAAGCCATAGATTGGGTGGAAAAAAAAATAATTAGTAAAGACATGTCAGATAAGGGGGTTTATCTAGAATTTATAAAATACTTGAGCACCACAACAAGATAAAGGTAAACAATCCAACTGAAAAACGGCTACAGGAAATGAACAGACACTTCATTCACCAAAGAAAACATTCAGATGGTAATCAAACACATGAAGAAATGTTCAAAATCCCTAGCTCTAAAAGAGGTGCAAATCAAAACAAAGATGAAATATCATCTCACTCCAGTAAGAATAGCAAAATTTAACAGGACAGGAAACAACAAATGCTGGTGAAGTTGAGGAGAAACTGGAACCCTTATTCACTGATGGTGGGAGTGTAAAATGGTACAACTACAATGGAAGGCTGTATGGCACTTTCTCAAAAAGCTGGAAATAGAAATATTATTTGACCCAGCAATTCCACTACTGGGAATTTACCCTAAAGTAAACATAATTGCCACCCAAGAACATATATACACACCCATGCTTATTGTGGCTTTGTTCATAATAGTAAAGAGTTGGAAACAACACAAGTGACCATCAACAAACGTATGGATAGAGAAGCTCTGGTATTGTACCACAATGGAATACTATGCAGCATTGAAAAAGAAGGAATTCATGAAATATTATTCAAAATTGGTGACCCTGGAGGACATTATGCTGAGTAAAATATCAGTGACCTAAAATAAAAGAGCCTTACTGGAAACATACTAGAAGAACAATCAGAAATGAAATGTAAAGGAATTGTAGAAAAATTAAAATCATATGGAATGACATCAGAAGGAACAACATATGTATAACTGTAATTCCACAACAGGGAGTGACAAGGAGGTCACCGAAAATAAACTGTGGAAGAAGTAGTAGAAGAAAACTTCCCAGGTATTATGAACAGCGAAATCCTCATTCAAGAATCACAGTGAACACCAAATAGAGTAGACCTCAAAAGAATCAAGACATATCATAGTCAAATTCTCCTTAAAAGGTAAGGATAAAATATCAAAAGCAGCAACAATTAGATTAAATTCTGATTTCTCAGCAGAAACCATGCCAACTAGAACAAAATGGAATAACCTATACAGAAAGTTGAAAGAAATCAATTGTAAGGCAACGATCCTATATCTAGCAAAGCTTTCCATCAAATAAGAAGGAGAAATTAGATCCTTTGCAGAAATGAAGGAACTTGAGGAATATGTGAAAAGAAGACCAAAACTACAAAAAATATTCAGTGCAGTGCTTCACATGGAGATGCCAAGGGAAAGTGGATGGATCATAATAACCAGAAAAAAACAGAAAAAGAAACACAGCAAAATCTGTCTTGAAAATAATAAAAATTAATGTGTATGGACTAAAGGTGTAAATTAAATAGGAAAAAGAGTAGCAGAATGACTAAAAAACAAAAACAAAACACACAAACACAAAACCCCCAAAGCCCATTTATATGTTGCCTAAAAGAAATATGTCTAAAAAATGAAGAGAAAGACAGCCTCCAAATCAAAGGCTTGGGGGTGGGGGGGGAATTACAAGCAATGTTGTTGTTGTTGTTGTTGTTATGTGCCGTCGAGTCATTTGCGACTCATAGCAACCCTATGAACAGCAGCCCTAAACCCAGCTCTATCCTGCACCAACC
>NW_006399785.1:7581731-7583750 GCF_000299155.1 Elephantulus edwardii
CCATTACTCCAGTCACGGAATCAATCCATCTCTTCAAGGGTCTTCCTCTCTGCACTATTCTGCCACTGTCCCAAGCATGATGTCCCTCTCCAAGGACTGATCCCACCTTGCAACATATCCAAAGAATGCCAAATGAAGCTTCAGAATCCTTGATTCTAAAGAGCAGCCTGGCTTCACCCTCTCAAGGACAAACTTTTTTGTTCTAGTAGTAGTCCATGGTATATTCAATACACTTCTCCAACACCAGAGCTCAAAGACATAAAATTTCCTTCTACCATCCCTACTCATTTTCCAGCTTTGTGATGCATAGCAAGTAAATGAAAAGACCATGGCTTTTATCAGGAGCACCTTAGTCTCCATACTGATATCATTGCTCTTCAGTACTTTGGGGAAGACTCTGACAGCAGACTTTTCTAATGCAATTTGTCTTTTAATTTACTGGCTGCTGGTACCAAGAGTGTTGATTGTAGAGCCAAGTAAACTATAGTTGTGAACAACCTTAATCTCTTCACCATCTATCATTATACTGCCAATCAACCCAGAGATGAAAATCTTTGTTTTTTTGATGTTGAGCTTCAATCCATATTGAACACTGCAGTCCTTCACCCTCTGCAGCAAGCACTTCAGGTGGTTCTAAGTTTCAGCAAGCAGGGCTGTGTCATCTGCATAATACAGATTGTTGGTGAGTCTACTTCCAATCATGATACCACATTTCTCCCATAGAGCCCAGTCTCCTGGATAATCTGTTCCACATAAAGATTGAAAAGGTATGGAAATAGGGACGCATCCTTGGGGTATATCCTTGCCAATTTTGAACCATGCAGTAATTCTTTGCTCTGTTCTCACGACTGCCTCCTGGTCCAAATATAAAAGAAATAAAGAAGGAAGCAAAAAAGTTCCTTGAAACAAATTAAAATAAAAATATACCATACCCAAATCTTTGAAATGTAGGTAAGGCAGTCATCAGGGGGCAGTTCATAGGAATAAGCACATATATAAAAAAAGAAAAAAAAAATCAATGACCTAACTCAATACCTTCATCATCTAGAATAACAATACGCCAATCCTACAGCTTCTAAAAGAAAAGAAATTATAAAGAGAAGAGCTGAAATCAATGAGATAAAGAATAGAAAAACAAATAAAATCATAATAAGAACAGGAGCTGACTTTTAAAAACCTTAATAAAAGGAACAAAAAGAAGACACAGGTAATTCAATTAAGAAGTAATAAATGTTGTCCTCTGAGGGAAAAGACAGAGATGGAGACGCACAGGAATGGAAGACAGGCCAGAAAGCTTGAAGGCAGCGGGCTTCCAAGAGGAAGAACTGAAGTCCCTAAGCCATGTCTTTCTTTGGCTTTTTGTGGTTTTATTGAGAAGCACCAGGAAGTAAATAACAAAGAAAAAAACACCAGGAAGTAGATAAAAAAGAAAAATCATGCAGAAGAAATCTCAAAGAGAAATCTTTTGCAAATAAGGACAATTTTTTTTTCTATTGTCAATCTTAAGCTTATCTCAGGAGGGAGGGTTTAGTGAACACAAACTAAGAATTGTGGAAATGTCTCCCTGCTTGACCCCTGTGACCTATCTCAGGGGAATTCCAAATTGTATTTAAGCCTTTCTCACATCCTGATGCAGCATTTAGTTAATTATTAATATTTAATTTGCTATTTGGCTTCCCACAGATAAAGGTGACAGAACCAAATGAAATTAAATTGATCATATCAGAACACTATGAAAAGCTATACTCTGATTAATTAAAAAGTCCAGAGAAAATGGACGTGATCCCTGAAACTCATGCCCTACCCAGATTGAAAAGGACAGGTATAAAACACTTGAATAGACCCCTTTCAAAAGAAGAAATTAAATAGGTCATAAAAAGACTTCACAGCTGACTTCTACCAAATATTTAAAGAATATCTAGCACAAATTTTACTTAAATTATTTCAAAAAATGGAAAAAGATGGAACACCCTCAGAGTCGCAAACATAACCCTCACCAAAACCAGGCAAGGATATTAT
>NW_006399785.1:7585270-7586628 GCF_000299155.1 Elephantulus edwardii
GGTTTAGGGCTGTTGTACATAGGGTCGCTATGAGTCGCAAACGATTCAACGGCACATAACAACAAACAACAACAACTACATTTCTGCGAGACACAATAAAAGACCTAAAAAAAAATGGAAAATTGTGTTCTGTTTATGGATAGGAAAACTCAATATTGTTAAGATGACAATACTACAGAAAGAAATCTACATGATCAGTGCAATTCCAACCCAGATACCAAATTCATTTTTCAAGGAGATCAAAAACGAAATTGTCAAGTTTATTTGGAAAGGAAAGAGACCTCAAAATAGCAAAACACTTCTGAAAAACAAAAATGAAGTGGGAAGCATAGCACTCCCTGACCTCAAAACATACTACACACAGTGATAGTAACCGAAACAGTATGGTTCTGCTACAATTACAGACACATAGTGAGAGGACTGTATAGACTTAATTTTGTGCCTGGCCTCCATCTAACACCTGACCTGGGCCCAACCTTTTAATTCCAAAAGCAGAAGCAGGCCATAAAAATTCCTAGCTCAAGAAAATGCCAATTTAGAGAAAACCGCAGGAGAGCAGGAAGGTCTTATGTATCTGTCCTTGTAGAGTTTAAGATTAACCTAAGGTAAAGGGCACAAGAATGTGGGTACATGACACAGGGAAGAATATATAGCAAGACAGGAAGAATGTGTAAGTGAGACAGGAAAGGATGAGAGTAGGTGGGATGGTCACCTAGACAAACCAGTCAGGAACTAGCCCATGTAACTGATACCCTTGCCCACCAATCATGTTCTAATTACCTCACCCTGAGCAAACAGCTCCATTGTATCGAACCCATAAAAGTTTATACATGCTCACCCAGGGTCACCATTTTCTTCTCTACTAAACGGTGGATCTCCAGCATACTGGATTTTATTCCGTAGAATAAAGCACTCTCACTGATTGTATATGTGAGTTGGTGGTCTTTCTGGCGGTGATCTACCGACCTAAAAATAGACCATCACCCCGTACCCACCCATCCCGAGTATACTCCACTCTGCAACCCTCATTCCGAACTCTTAGATAAACATGAAGGCGTTTTTCTTTTGCTTTTCAAGGAGAAGAGCGGAGTGGGTGGGGGTGGGATGGGAGGGGAGAAAAGTGCAACAATGAATGAATGGAAATCCAAAATTTTTCTAAATGTTCATTGAAATTAATTTTTAAAAAAGTAAAAAAAAAAAAAATAGACAATGGAACAGAATTGAGAACCTTGAGAACCCAGAAATGGAACTAGCTATCTGCCACACCAACTCCAAGGGAGTCTGCGTGACAAAATCACCCGATTGAGGCAAAAACTTCAAGGAAGTCAGCCTCTCAGAACGTGTGCTTTCTCCATGAT
>NW_006399785.1:7587618-7592840 GCF_000299155.1 Elephantulus edwardii
TATTTTTAAGCCCCTAATTGTAAAAATGGGATATAAGTATATCACGCTAAATGCAATAAAAAAGAGGGAAGAAGAAGAAGGAGAATGAGAATTACTTAGAATTAAAATCATCAAGATCACTTGACTGTGTGTCTTGTGTTCTTTCACCGTCCCTTGCCGAACGAACTTCTACCCTCCTTGTGTTCCCTCGAGACCCTAGACTCCAGGCTTGCAGCCCCTCCCGAGTGCATCAGCAGCCCGCAGCAGCTATCTATGGTCAACTGATTATTCAACAAGAAAACAAAATCCACTAAATGGTGAAATAACAACCTCTTTAACAAATGGTGCTAGAAAAATTGGACTGCCACCTACAGAAACCGGAACAGGATTCACATTTCATACCATACACAAAAATCAACTCAAAGTAGATCAGAGACCTGGGAGGAAAACCTTAAACTGTAAGATTCCTCAGAGACAAACTGCGATCAAGCTTAGACAGGCTAGTCTATGGTATAAAGAAACTACCAAATACACCCAGAAAAAGCACAATCAGGAAAGGATAAAATTATTGAAGGAGATCTTCTAAAGATTAAATCCCTGCACACATCAAAAACTTTTTGCAATAGGGTAAAAAGAAAACATACTGACTGAGAAGAAACATTTGGTAATACTATTTAAGGCAAGGGTCTCATATAAAAATTTTATAGAATCCTACAGGACCTCAACAAGAAAATGATTGATAACAAAATTAAAAATGGGCAAATGACACGGAAAGATTTTTCACAGAGGAAGATATTCAGATGGCAAATTGACACATGAGGAAACGCTCAGAATCACTGGCACTAATCAAATCACATAAGATACCATATCACTCCAATAGCAATGGCAAAGTTTAACAAGACAGCAAGTAATAAATGTTGGAGAGGACGTGGTGAGATAGGAATTCTTATACACTATTGGCAGGATTGTAAAATGGTACAACCACTTTGGAAGGCAGTTTGGCATTTCCTCTGAAAGCTGAACAAAGAAATTCTATATTATGCAGTTATTCCACTGCTTGACATATACCCCAGTGAATGAGAACTCTTAACACCAGCAGTCAAGAAATCAAAAGACTAGCATTGGAAAAATCTACTGTCCTGGACCTCTCCAGAGTGCTGAAGAGCAATGATGTCAGTCAAGATACAAAGATGCACCTAATCCAGGCCATGGTCTTTTCAAATACTTGTTATGCTTCAGAGAGTTGGACAATGACTAAGGATGATGGAAGAAGAATAGATGCCTTCGAGTTGTGGTGCTGGAGAAGAGTCTTGAACATACCATGGACTGCCAAGAAAACAAATCGGCCTGTCTTGGAGAGAATGAAACCAAGTCTCTCCTTGGGGGCTAGGATTTTGAAACTCTGCCTTACTTACTTTGGGCACACAGCCAGGAGAGCTTGGTACTTGGAGAAGGACATCATGCTCAGAAGGGTGGAAGGACAGCACAGGAGAAGAAGACCCTGGATGAGATGGATTAATACGGTGACTGGGGCAATGGGAATTAGTGTGTCAGAATTAGTGAGACTGGCTTAGGGCAGGCTTCAGAGCTGCTGTTGTCACTATGCATTTCAGGCAACTCAACCAATAACATTCTATGACAGGTTTGGAAGCAGCAGTGGCATCTACTTCTAAAACAGCATGTCTCCAGAAAGTGGTGCAAACTGAGATTTGTACACCATATTTATAGTAATGTTATTCATCACTGCAAGGACATGGAAAGAGCTCAAATGTCTAAACATAATCCAATGGATTGAGAAATTATGGGACATTCACAAGATGGAATACTACACAGCATACAAGAGCAATACTTTTTTTAAATCACTACCTAACTTTGAGGGACAGGAGAGCATTATTCTAAGTGAACTAACTCAGTCCCATAAGGACAAAAATCATATAAGATTATTATTTTAGAATGTATATGAGGATCATAATGAGAGATAGTGGGATCAGAGGGGTGAGAAGGGGGGCATGGTAAATCATAGTGTTGCACAATTCTATGGGTGGAATGAGAATACCGTGAAAATGACAATTCTACCAAAGGCAATCTACATGTTCAACGCAATCCCAATACAATTACCAATTCTGTTCTTCAAATTCCAGTTTCATTTGGAATGGAAAGAGATGCCAAATTAGCAAATCACTCCTGAAAAGGAGAAACAAGGTTGGAGTCATCTCATTCTATGATTTCAAATCCTACTACTCAGCTGTGGTCGTCAAGACAATGTGATACTGGTACAATGACAGACACATAGATCAATGGAATAGAATTGACAACACAGAAATCAGCCCATCTACCTTTGGTCAACTGATTTTTTTAAAAGAGGTTAAAATAGGTACGTGGGTAAATTACAGCATTTTCAACAAAAAATGGTGTTTGAAAAATTGGAAAACTATCTGCAGAAAGCTCAAGGAAGACCTACACCTCACACCATACACAAAAAAGAACTCAAAGTGAATTAAGGACCAAGGACTATAAACTTCATCAGAGAATATCTTGGAAGAACCCTAGAAGCACTAATCGACAACATGAACAGTCTTCTGAGCATCCTGAAAAACCCACAACCAGGAGAAGATAAAACAGATGAATGGGACCTTCTAAGAACCAAAACCTTATCTACATCAAAATCCTTTTCCAACAGGGTAAAAAGGAAAGCCACAGACTGGGAAAGAATATTTGGTAATGACGTGTTTCATAAGGGTATTATATAAAGAATTTATAGAATACTTGAGCACCACAACGAGACAAAGGTGAACAACCCACTTGTAAAATGGGCACAGGGTGTGAACAGACACTTCACTAAAGAAGACATTCAGATGGCAAACAAACACATGAAGAAATGTCCAAAATCCATAGCTCTAAGAGAGATGAAAATCAAAACAATTATGAGATATCATCTCACTCCAGTAAGAATAGCAATATTCAATAGAGTATCAAACAACAAATTCTGGCAAGGTTGTGGAGAAACTGGAACCTTTATTCAGTTGGTGGAAGTGTAAAATGGTGCAACCACTTTGGAATTCAGTATGGCGCTTTCTCAGAAAGTTGCAAATAAAATACCATTTGAACTAGCAATTCCACTACTAAGAATATACCCAAAAGAAACAAGAACTGCCACCCAAGCAGATATATCCACACCCATGTTTATTGCTGCATTGTTCACAATAGCAAAGAGCTGGAAACAACCCAAGTGCCCATCAACATGAATCAAGATGAATGGATAGAGAAGCTGTAGTTTTTTAACACAAGGGAATACTATGTAGCACTGAAAAATAAGGAACTCATGAAATACTATAGAAAATCGGTGACTCTGGAGGACATTGTGCTGAGTGAAATATTTCAGTTGCAAAAGAAAAATACTGCATAATGCCACAGTTATAAAACAGGACTGGCATAGTTGTTGGGGAGGAACTCAGAGAAGAGAGGATAAATAATGTACACTGCATTGAAACTGTTGAGGGACAGAACTGCTTGAAAGGAATATATGATTAAATATTATTTGCATAATAACAATGCAGAGTTGCATAGTGAAGTGGATGGGGTGGGGAAATTGTACAAAATGAAGGAATTCTTTTCTCAAAGAGAAAAGCAAAGTAAGGGGTGTGGGCAGGGAGGAAAATGTAAAACAATTAATGAATGGAAATCCCAGTTCTCTACAAACTTTCATTAAAATCTCGATTAAAAATGCTGAACAATGCCCAAAAATGATAAAAGAACTGATGACTTTGAACTCTGGTCCTGGAGAAGAGTAATGAACATAACATGGATGGCCAAGAGAAAATACAAGTTTATTGTAAGGAGGGTGAAACCAAGCTGCTCTTTAGAGGCAAGGATTTTGAAGCTTAGTCTCACATACTTTGGATAGATGGCTAGAAGAGATCAGTTCTTGGAACAGGACATCCTTCTTGGAAAGCTAAGAGGGATAGCACAGGAAAGGAAGAACCTGGATAAGATGGATTGATACATTAAGAAAGCTCATGAGAACAGGTGTATAAGATACAGTAAGAAGGGTTCATGATAGAGTTCAGAGGTATTTTACATAGGGTCACTATCAATCACAGGTGACTCGATTACACATAACAATAACATCCGCATTTTTTATATGTTGTTTTTGTTGTTGTGTGCCGTCGATTTGAGTACCACCTTATGAACAAAGTATCTGAAACCTGTCCTATCCTCTGCCATCCTCACACTTCCTGACAAATTAGAACCCATTGTGGTAGTCATCACCTCAGTCCACCTGATTGAGGGTCTTCCTCCCCTTCGTTGACCAGCCATCCTTTCTAGGATCATGTCCCTCTCCAAGGAATAGCTCGCCTCCTAGCAACATGCCTGTAGTGTGTGAGGTGAAGCCTCATCATCTTTGCCTGCAAGAAGGACTCTGGCTGTACCTTCTCCAAAACATTTTTGTTTGTTTGTTTGACAGTCCAGGGGATGTTCAGTACACTTCTCCAACATCACAGCTCAAAGGCATTATTTTTATTTCCTGTCATTTTTATTCACTGTCCAGCTCTCAGATATATAGCATTTGATCAGAAAAACCATGGCCTGAATCAGAAACCCCTTAGTTCTCAAATTGACATCATCACTCATCAATAATTTGTAGAGGTCACTAACATCAGACTTTTCCAGTACAATATGTTTCATGATTTCCTGACCACTTGTATCAAGGATATTAATTGTGGATCCATATAAGATGAAGTTGTTGACAGTAAAGAATCAAAGGAATGTTTATTTATGCTTTTTATTTTCATGATATAAATATTAACATTTCTGTGATCTAGTTGTTGACAAATCTTTGACTAAAATTGTGTCAATTATAGTATTGTTTCTAAAAGAAGCATATTCCATGAATTAAGTCTAAATTTGAGACTTTCTATATTTTAAGTTCATGTTTTAGATCAGGGGACAAAAACCCTGAAAACTGGGTGCAATTCTTAGCAAACCTATGAGGAATATGTAAGGAAATACATGAAATGCTATTTCTAAATTTCCTCCAACTTGGCTTTTAACGTTTGCTTGTTATGATCAAATGCATATTTTCCTAAATTATAAATCATCTCATTCACTATTGATTTGTTTAGCACTCATTCAAAAGATCTATCAACAATCTCCGTTATGCAGATGACACAACCTTGCTTGCTGAAACTGAGGAGGACCTCATGCACTTGCTGCAGAGGGTCAAGGACTGCAGCCTTCAGTAT
>NW_006399785.1:7594560-7612689 GCF_000299155.1 Elephantulus edwardii
TCAGTTTCAGCAAGCAGGATTGTGTCATCTGCATAACGCAGAACTCTAAAACCTGCCTTCCACAAGTGAACTTAAAATACTATTAGCATAATTTCCAACATCATATCGATAAGCAAAACAACACAACATTACTAATTGGCTGATGGTTCATAGAGAAAAAATGCAGTCATGTGTAACTTTTAGGAGGAGTTAGGTAGGCTTTACTTTATGAATGTGTATGGAGTAGAATCTGCACGGCTGTGGAAGAAGAGCAGTGATATTTTTACTGCTTATTCAATTCAAAATTGCTCTTTTCCTCAACACATTTAAGCTCCATATTGAACCGCTTACAAATTAAAGGCAATTTTTATAAGTACTTGCAACATTTTAGAGTTTTCATTCATTATTTCTTATATATTGCTACACTATACAATATTATAGAAAACTAACCCCATGCTGTCATTTTTGTTAGGTATTGTACAATCAGTTCCAATTCATTGCAATCTGATGTAGAGCACAAGGAAATTATAACTGGTCTTGTACCACCCACATAATCATTGATCTTTCAACCAACTATTTCAGTCCCTATATCAATTTACCTCACTGAGAGTCTTCTCCTTTTTTGGTTGACCCTCTACCAACTCTTGTTATTCTCCAGAAACTGCCATCCTTGATACAGTATTTAATGAGATGAAATGTCAACATTCTTGCTTTCATGAAACATTATGGATACACTCCTTCCAAGACAGATGTCTTTCTCTCTTTGGGAAATCCTTGATATATTCAGTATTCTTCTCCAACACCATAATTTAAATGCATCAATTTCTCACTCTTCCTTATTCATCATTCAATTTCCACACATATTTGAGTCTGTGGAGAAGACTATGAGTTGTGTAGGACTCCACTCAGTCCTCAGTGACATTTTTTGCTTTTAAGAACTTGACGGTACTTTGTTTGAAACAGATTTGCCCAATGCAATACACCTTTTGATTTCTTGAATTCTGCTTTCAAGGAGGTTGACTGTAGATCTATTAAGTAAAATGAAATCCTTGGCAATGCCCATCTCCATTCATCATGATGTTGCCTCTTGGTTCAGTTATGAGAAATTTTTTTCTTCTTTGTGTTAAGACATTCCAAATTGAAACATTTGGTCTTTAATATTCATCTTTAAGTACTTTAAAACCGCTTCACTTTCAGTAAGTAAGATTGTAACATCTGCATATTAGTCCAATAGTAAGTCTTTTTCTAATTATAATGTTGCCTTCTTTCCATATAGTCTAGTTTCTAGGAGTAGTTTCTGAGTAAACAGATGGAGTATGGTGTTAGGATATGACCCTAAGCACATCTTGCTAGGTTTAGAACCATTCATTAACCTGTTGTTCTGTTTGAATAAATGATTATAACGTATTCTACATCCAAGTTCAGTGTGAACACAATTGTTGTTGTTAGGTGCCACTGAGTCAAGTATGACCCATGTTGTTGTATACTTTTGAGTCAGAACCGATCCATAGCTGACTCTCAGGCAGGTTTTCAAAGGCAGTTAATCACACAGGAGACTCATAGCAACCCTATAAACAATATAAACAACAGATCTGAACCTGTCCTCTCCTGTACAATCCTCACACTTCCCGACACACTCTAACCCATTACAGCAGTCACCGTGTCAGTCCACCTGGTTGTGGGTCTTCCTCTCCTGTGCCAACCTTCTGACTTTCCAAGTATCATGTCCCTCTCTTAGGAATAGCCCCTTCCAGCAACACCCCCAAAGTATGTAAGAAGAAGCTTTATCTTCTCTGCCTCTAAAGAGTGCTCTGACAGCTCTTTCTCCGACACATATGTGCTTATTCTTTTTGTAGTCCATGGGATGTTTAGCACTCTTCTCCACACCACAGCTCAAAGGCATCATTTTTTCTGTCATTCTTATTCATTTTCCAGTTCTCAGATGGATAGCAAGTGATTGGAAATACCATGGCCTGAATCAGATACACCTTAGTCCTCAAACAGACATCATTATTTTTCAATAATTTGGAGAGGTCCCTAATTGCAGACTTTCCCAGTCAGATTTCCTGACTGTTAATTAAATAAAAAAAGATCAACTAGCCCACAACTGACTGTTAATCAAATAAAAAAGACCTAATTTCCAGATTACAATTGTTTTAAATAAGAGGAGCATGATAGAATAATCTACAATTATCATTCTTTGTAATTGTATCCAAAATGTGTTATGATCTGCATGGTTTTGCAAAGTCTGTTAATACAGGCAAAGATCACTCTGATAGTCTGATATTCTCACCTTTCCATCTGGCCTCAGCAATGATATCTTTCTTTAAAAGTTGTTTGTTTTTTATGTAGTTTTTTTTTAAAAAAAAATCAGTGGCATCCACTTCCTAGACAACATGCCTCTGGAAATTCTATGAACCTTGTTCAATGATGATAGTTATAGAAAGACTTTGTTCATAGGGTTGCTATAAGTCGTGCTCAACTTGAAGGCAATCAACAACAACACAATAATTTGTATCCTAGGTTATTTTTTGTGGATGTGCTGCAGTTACCATTTTTAAATTATCTTAAGCAAAACTTAGTGTCATGAAATCTTAATGTTAAAAGAAAAATTATGTTCATGTTGTCTAGTCAATTCTAATTGAAATCCTTTGTTTTGTTTCTGAGGCTGGAACTTGTCTATCTTTAATCTGCAGAGTAATTGGTAGATTCAAACCACATTTCTTTGAATCAGTAGCCAAACATGCAATGAACTGAGTCACTAGAGATTCTTCATTTAAATGTAATGATACAACTTTATATTTTCTACATTCTACTGGATGAATTTTCTTTTTCTTCTATTGAACTCTGGTGGCTTAGTAGCAAGAGATTGTGCTGCCAGTCCAAAGCCTCATGGTTTTAATCCACCTGCTGCTTCACAGGAAAAAGACACACAATCTTCTTCCACATCATTTACTGCCCCTGAAAGCCCATTGGAGGGTCAGCTATGTCTCAGTTCTGACTCAATGGTACATGACATGTTCCTCTGAATAAATTTTCCTTGTAATATGTGCAAATACATATATCCTTTAGTCAGTCAGATAGGTAAATAGTCATTCTACTGATGCATCTATCTATTTTAAACAATTAGTTTCCATCTGTTCTTGGAGACTGTTTTTTCAGCACATCTCCTGTGAAGTACTTCTTCATTTAATAGCATTATTTCTTGACTGTGTGCTACTGCCTGAAATGATCCAGTGTCACCAAATTCTTTTTATTGTAGTGATTCTGTGTATGTAGTTTTGCCATGTTTGGATGCTTCCCATGATATCCAATATATTGCCTTAAGAATCCTTCACTACTGCAACCTGAGGTTTGCAAATTTTGTCAGTTCTTTCACCTGATAAATACAGTCTGTGGTTCTCTATCTTGATTTTTAATCCATTTGTGTACAATTATTGAGAAAATTCAGTCTTGGGATTATCTCTTTTGAAATAATGTAAATAGTTGTTTGACACCATAAAACAGGAGAACTTTCTCATGGAACGTGGTTGTATTTAGATTGTCATTTTCAGAAAATTGAATCTTCCCATCAATGAACAGGGTACACTTTTTTCCATTAATTTAGGTATTTGTGTCTTGCAGAAATGTTCTATTGTTTTCTTTGTACAGGTATTTTGTGTCTTTGCTTCAATTTTGATGTTTTCTTTGTTACTATAGACGAATTCCACTGATTTTTGGATATTGATCTTATATCCTACAATGCTACTAAACTGGCCCACTAGCTCTAACAAGTTTTCTTGTTGAGTTTTCTGTATACACTATCATATCATGTACATAGCAGTGTTATTCGCCATCGCAAGAACAAGGAAACAGCCCAAATGTCCAACCACAACTGAATGGATTGAGAAATTGTGGTACATTCACACAGTGGAATATTATGCAGCACTCAGGAGCAGTGGTTTTGAAAAATACTTGCCGTCGCGGCCCTCTGCCCAGGGCGGGCTGCCCTCGGCCCCCTGCCCAGGGGGCGCCGTCGCGGCCCTCTGCCCGGGGCAGGCTGCCCTCGGCCCTCTGCCCGGGGCGAGCCATCGTGGCCTGCCTGGGGTGGGCTGTGCTTGGCCCCCGGCTCGGGGCGAACCGTCGTGGCCCTCAGGAGCAAGAAGGCAGGCAGCTGTAACCCAAGACCACCAGTGGGGTGATAAAGCGTCCTCCCTTCCCCCCTTTATATCTACGCCCCTGTTCAGCATGAAGAAGCCAGAGAGTCAGCATCCAATTCCCAAATCAATAAGACAGTTGGCTTAATTACTATTGGAAAATGCTTGTCATTCCTCTGTAGCATCTGGTCCCCACTGGACCCTCATCATTTCCTTCACCTGCTCCCCCCACCGACCAAACTGCAGCTCTGCAACTGCATCCTGGCCCATCCTCACCCTTCTGCCCCCAACCCTCACCTCCTTGTACCCCCAATATGTTTTTCCCAATAAAAATATTTTAAAAAAAGAAAAATACTATCTAACTTTGGAGAGGCTGGGGAGCATTATGCTGAATCAACTAATACACGCTCATCAGGACAAATACTGCATAAGACCGTTATTGTAAAAACAGAAGGATAACTTGTAAAATATGTACGGGCACTCAAGGGGCAGAGGAGGAGAAGAGTGGAGGGATGAGGATAGGTAGTGGTAAAATCACAGGGCTGCACAGATTAGTGGGTGGATGGAGGAGGGAAGCAAATGGGAAGGATCTGGGAAAAAAGATAGGATAATGATGGGCAAGGAACAATGATAATTTCATAAAACAAAATGTATAAGGATGATTATATAAAACACAATGTGAGAGATGAAGAGTGTGAAACAAGCCAATTTAAAAATGTAAAATAATATGCATGTGAATGCATGAAACACAAAGTAAATAAAAGATTGTATAAAACACAATGTATATGAATGAAACATAATGTAAAGGAATTATAATATGAAAACCATTTTTTTTTTACAAAAAGGAAAGTGACTGTATTTGGAACCTTAAGGTGTTGCTTTGCCAAGTTAAGATCACATTTCCCACTCTTTGACTGCAAGACGTTTACACTGAAATTGGCAAATTCTCACCAGAAATAAAGCAATTTTCACTAATTTAGTAATATTCTTTTTCTGTTTTGGAAAATTTGAGCCTGAATTTTCAGGTTCTAATTTTAAGATTTGCTTTATTCAAATGAAGTGTAACTAATTATGAAAATGGTTATACATTAAGCTATACAATCATGTGCTCTTTCTTATTTTTGTTTGACATAATGATGCATGAGTATTTTAGAAAATTAGGCAGATACAGTAGAACACAGCAAAAGTTCCAATTATATCTTAACTTACATTGAGGTGTTAAACCTGTTTTATATCTGTCTTTCCAAGATTCTTCTATGCTTAATGCATTTATTATAATGATTCTTTTCACAAACACTAAAGTGTAATCTTCTGATTTGTTCAGATTTTTGCCTTTCACTGTGTAATACGCTTTCAAATGACTGTTGGTATTACTGTTGCTAAACCTGTCAGTCACGGTGACCACATGCAGAACGAGCTACCCATTCAGTCCTGGGCATTTCCACTGACAGCTGGAGACTGAACTTTTGTTGCTGATTGGGTTATCATTGACTGATTTAGGAAAGAAAATTCCGAGGCCTTTTGTCTGTATTAGTCTGAAATTCTTCCTGAAACCTTCTCATGATTTTAACAACATAGATCTCTCATTCAACAAATCAGTGGGGGGATGTGTTTTAGATTGTGTTGTTATTTTTAACTGTCTCATATGCATTGAAAGCTGAACAACTAATAAGGAAGAGTGAAGAAGAATTGGTTCATTTGAATTATGGCGCAGGTAGAGAATGTTAATTATATTGTGTGGACTTCCCAAAGAAGAAATAAATCCCTCTTGGAAGAAGTCCAGCCAGAGTGCATCTTGGAAACAAGCATGAGGAGGCCTTTCCTCACTTATTTTGAATGTATCAGAAAAACCAGTTCTCAGCGAAGGACTTTGTAGAGTAGAAAGTTAAAAAAACAAAAAGGAAAACTTTCAAAGAGAAAATGGACACCAAGGTTGCAATCATTGTTTCCATCATTGTGAGAATGGGGCATGGCTGGGCAGTAATTATTTGTTGTTGTAAATAGAGAGTCACTGCTAATCCGAAATTATTTTACAGCACTTAGTACCATTTGAAATGTATTATTACACTGTTAACTCAAAGGTCGTTGGTTCTCAGCCACCACCTGCTTAGTAGGAGAAAGACGAGCCGCTTCTGTTCAAAGATTTACAGACTTGGAACCCTGACGAGTGGTCACTATGAGTAAGAATCGACTTAGAGGCTATGAATTTTGGGTTTTGTCTTTTTTGTTAATTTACAAACATATCTTGCATTGTTGTTGCTGTTATGTGCCATCAAGTCACCTGTGACTCACAGCCCTAAATCCTGCTCTATTCCGTGCCAATCTTATCGTCGCTGACACACTTACCCCTGTTACCCCAACCACTAAGTCGATTCATCTCATCAAGGATCTTCCTCTCTTGTGCTGTTGCTCCACCCTCACAAGCATGATGTCCCTCTCCAAGAACTGGTCCCTCCTTACAACATATCCAAAGTATATTAGACAAAGCTTCAGAATCCTTGCCTTCTCACCACTGGACCAATTGGCAGCATCAGGATGGATGGTGAAGAGATTGAGATTGTACACAGCTTTAGTTTGCTTGGCTCCACAGTCAACAGTCTTGGCACCAGCAGCCAGGAAATTAAAAGGTGCATTGCCATGGGAAAGTCTGCTGTTAGGGATCTCTCCAAAGTCCTGAAGAGCAATGGTGTCTCTCTAGAGACTAAGGTGCGTCTGATACAGGCCATAGTCTTCGCAATCACTTGTTATGCATCAGAGAGTTGGACAATGACCAAGGAGGATAGAAGGAGAATTGATGCCTTTGAGCTGTGGTGCTGGAGAAGAGTATTGAGAATACCATGGACTGCTAGGAAAACAAACAGATCAGTCCTGGAAAGGATTAAACCAGGTGGCTCCTTGGAGGCAAGGATTCTGAGGCTCCATCTAACATACTTTGGACATGTTGTGAGAAGAGACCGGTCCTTAGAGAGGGACATCATGCTTGGGAGGGTGGAGGGATGGCACAGGAGAGGAAGGCCCTCCATGAGGTGGATTGATTCAGTGACTGGGATAATTGGGATGGGAGTGTCGGAGACAGTGCGATTGGCACAGGACAGAGCAGAGTTTAGGGCTGTTGTACATAGGGTCGCTATGAGTCGCAGGCGACTTGACGGCACATAACAACAACAACAGGATGAACCTGTTTGTTCTCTTAGCAGTCTGTGGTATATTCAATACTCTTCTCCAGCATCACAGCTCAAAGACATCAATTTTTGTTCCATCATCCTTAGTCATTGTCCTGCTTTCTGATGCATAGCAAGTAATTGCAAAGACTGCATTAGATGCACCTTAGTCTCCAGACTGGCATTGTTGCTCTTTAGGACTCTGGAGAAGTCTCTGACTGCAGACTCTTTTTTTGCCAATGCATTTCTTTACTTTTCTGGCTGCTGGCACCATGAGTGTTAATTGTGGAACTAATCAAACTAAAGCTGTTTATAATTTCAACCTCTTCACTGTTTATTAATTGTCCCAGTGGTAAGAGTCTTTGTTTTCTTGATAGTGAGCTTCAATCAATATTGAAGACTGCAGTTATTGACCTTCTGAAGCAAGCACTTCAGGTCCTCCTCAGTTTCAGCAAATAGAGTTCACATTATTTTTTCCATATTTCCAATATTCTCTTGATTTGGAACTCTTGATATTAGTGTGATTGTATTGATGGTTTTCTATTGTCATCAAATTATTTCTTATGTATGGGAAACCCATGAACAACAACAGAAAATGTTGTTTTTTTGCATAAGTGTATTATCTGCCGGTTTGTTGATCCTCTAGCGATTTATATGATTCTGGAAGCTAGCTATACTACCAAAATTTCAAACACCCACATCATTGGTGGATAGATTTCAGTGAAGTACCACGCTAAAATTAGGGAGACGATTCTGGCAATCACTGTCAAAAAATGAGCTAAAAAAATTTTATGGCGTACAAAAGAATTAATTGTGTATGAAATATACCAAGTCAATTATACTTTTTTTTTGTTTATAGCATTTTATTTCTTTTGACTTATGTTTCAAGACAAATGTCCAAGATGACTCAAAAAGACTGCACCTTTGCACACCTTTTGATGCTCTAAACAACTGATTTCTAAAATGGTAACCATACTTTATACTGATACTAGCAGTATTGATTGCAAAATTAAATTCATGCAATTTTCAGGAAATTTTATTTCTCATATTTCTTTTTACACATACAGCTTTCTAAGTGCTGATTTATAAAGTGATATATCAGTACATTTACATATTTAGCCTTTCACATATGTTTATGGATTATATTTTCTTGACCCTCTGACTTCTCATCACTTTATCACATTCTGTCTCTCTCATTGTCATCAAGATAGACTCCTAGATGACCTTCCAGCAAGTTTCCAAGGACATAAATCACATGACAGGTGATAGCACACCTTCCTTTGAAGGCAGTACTGTTGAATATGAACATGCAGAAAGGTGTCGTCTTTGGGTTAACAGACCATGCCATCACCATTGCCTACATGAAAACCTACTGCTAACTTTGCTAAAACAAACCATTTCTTGACTTCTCATCTTAGATGTTGTTGTCGTTGTTGGTTACCTCCAAATCAAGCATGACTCATAGCTACCCTACGAACAAAAGGTCTGAAGCCCCTCTACAACTATCGACATTTACCAAAGTTCATAATGTTTCCGGAGGCATGTTGTTTAAGAAGTGGATGCCACCCCTGCTTCCAAACCTTTCATAGTATGTTATTATTGTTACGTGCCATTGAGTCGCCTGTGATGTATAGTGAGTGACCTTATGTACAGCAGCTCTGAACCCTCTCTTGTCTTGAGCCAGTCTCACTAATTCCAATACACCAACCTTCGTTGCACCTGTTATTGTACCAATCCATCTCATTTAGATCTCCCTCTCCTGTGCTGTCCATCCACCCTTCCAAGCATAATGTCCTTCTCCAAGGACCAATCTCTCTTGGACACGTGCACAAAATAAGTGTGGTGGAGCTTCAAAATCCTAGCCTCCTTGGAGAGACTTGCTCTCATCCTCTCCAAGACAGATCTATTTGTTTTCTTGGCAGTTCATGCTATGTTCAAGAGTCTTATCCAGCACCACAACTCGAAGGCATCTATTCTTCCGTCATCCTTAGTCATTGTCCAACTCTTTGAAGTAAAACAAATAATTGAGAAAGCCATGGCCTAGATTAGGCACATCTAGACTCACATCATTGCTCTTCAGCACTCTGGAGAGGTTCATAACAGCAGATTTTCCCAGTGCAATCCATCATTTGATTTCCTGACTGCTGCTGATAAGAGTGTTGACTGTGGATCCAAGCAGCTCTAATTACTAACAACCTCAATCTCTCCTCCATCTATTACGGTGCTGCTAATCGTCCCAGTGGTGAGAATCTTGGTCTTCTTAACGCTGAGCTTCAATCCACCTTTTTTGTCTCCTTTAATCTCTTACAATGTCTTATATAATCGTGGAATTTAACTGCATACACACACACACACACACACACACACACACACACACACACACACACTATTTACAGTAGTATTAAAGATAGTGACTGTGTATATGTCCTCCACCTTCTTTTGATGCATTCCGATCATTCAATATATTGCCCATAACATCTTTCAACATTGACAAATGAGGCTTAAAATTGCTTTTTAATTCTTTCAGCTTGAGAAATGTAGAGTGAGTTCTTCCCTGTTTATTCTCCAATTCCAACTTTCTTTACATCCCATTTTGATACTTTGCTTTGTCCTCCCAAGCTGCACTTTGGAATTCTCTGTTCAGCTCTTTGACTTGGACATGCTTTCTTTTACATTTGACTTCTCAGTGCAAGCTTTAGAGTTTCCTATGACATCCATTTTGAGGTTTTCTTTCTCCTTTGTTTTTGTAATCACCTTTTGCTTTCTTCCTGGATGATATCCTTGGTATCATTCCACAACTCACCTGATCTTATATTATTGGTGTTCAATGCCTCAAACCTATTCTTTTAAAAATTTTTTTATTTCTTTAATACTTCTCTTTTTTTCTTTTATTATTTCTGTGTGTGTATCATCAAATTGGATCCGACTGGTACAGGAGGAAATTACTCCTCCTTCTCCAGCAGAGCATCTGGTGGATTTGAACAGTATTCTTCTTGGATTGCAGTGCATCTTCTTGCCACTAGGCCACCAGAGCTCCCTAAATCTATTCCTTAAAAAAAATAAAAATGAAAAAACAACAACAAAAAAAAACCCCTCAACCCTATTCTTAAGATGATTGTGAAATTAAGATGGAATTGAGTCAAGATAGAATCTTGGTTTCTGCAGACTTATTTTCATTTTATTTTGCCTCAATTTGAATTTGCATTAGAGTAATTGATGATCTGACCCACAGTATTCCTCTGGCCTAGTTTCTATTGCTAATATTGGACTTCTGCAATGATGAACAGGAGCCAAAAGCAATACAAGAGAAAGTGGAAGCTGCATTGAAGGCATTGGCAAAACATAAGGCCCTAGGAATAGATGAGATACCAATTGACTTGTTTCATTTGACAGATGCAGCCTTGGAAGCACTCACCTGTCTATGATAGGAAATTTGGAGGACGATTGTCTGGCCAACGAATTGGAAGAGTTCCATATTTGTTCTCATTCACAAGAAGGCTGAACCAACTGCTTGTGGAAATTATTGAGCAATATCATTGATATCACATGCAAGCAAGATACTGCTGAAGATCATCCAAAAAAACCTGGCTGTAACTATTTTGTATATAAACTAGTGTAATAATAATAATAACCCAACCAAATAAAAAAAAATGACTGGAACAGTACATACATAGAGAATTGTTAGAAGTTCAAGCGGGTTTTAAAGAAGATGTGGCTCCAAAGATATCATTGCTGGTGTCAGATGGATCCTTGCTGAAAATAAGAATACCAGAGGAATGTCTATCTGTGCTTTATTGACGATGCAAAGGCCTTTGACTCTTTGGATCATGACAAGTTGTGGCTGACGTTGAGGAGAATGGGTATCCTGGAGCATTTGATTGTGCTCATGAGGAACGTATACCTGGATCAAGAGGCTGTTGTGCAAATGGAGCAGAGGAGCATTACACGGTTTGGAATTGGGAAGGGAGTGTGTCAGTGTTGTATAAGATCTCTATACCTGTTCAATATATATGCTGAGCAAATTATTCAAGAAGCCAGACTCTAAGAAGTGGATTGTGGCATCAATATAGGAAGGAGATTTGTCAATAATCTACATTATGCAAATGACACAACCTCAGGTGCTGAAGGTAGGAGGACTTGAAGCACTTTTTGCAGAAGATCACGTAATGCAGCTTTCAGTATAGATTACATCTCAATATCAAGGAAACAAATATCCTTACCGCTGAACCAATAGACAGTGTCATGATGAATGGAGAGGAGATTGAAACTGTCAACAGCTTCATCTTGTTTGGATCAGCAATTAACACAGTTGGTAAGAGCAGTCAGGAAATAAGGAGACACATTCCACTAGGGAAAATCAGCAGTTAGGGACCTGTCCAAATTCTTGAGCAGTAGTGATGTCAGTTTCAGGACTAAGGTACATCTGATTTGAGCCATAGCCTTTTCAATTACTAGCTATGCATCCAAGAGCTGGACAATAAATAAGGATTACAGAAAAATAATTGACATCTTTGAGCTATGGTGTTGGAAAAGAGCACTGACCTTCCCTTGGACAGCCAAAAGAATGAAATATGTTTACGGCATTGAAGTCTATGGGGGAGAGAACAGATTGGCACAGGATAGAGCACAGTTTAGGGCTGTTGTGCACAGGATCGCTATGAGTCGCAAACTACTCGACGGCACATAACAACAACATGTTTATCGTAGGAGTACGCATTGAGGGTTGCAGAGTGGATTATATTTGGGGTTGGAGGTGGGATTGGGGGAGGTGCGGGGGGGATTGTGTACCAATGAGGGAGTTTTTCTTTTGCTTTTCAAGGAGAGGAGCAAACGGGGGGGGGGGGGGGGGGGGGGTGGGGAGAAGGGTGCAACAATGAATGAATGGAATTCCAAAATCTCTGTAGATGTTCATTGAAATTAAAAATAAATAAATTAAAATATTTAAAAAAAATTTTTAAAGTGTTTGAACATCCTTAGGTATAAATCTGTGAGTTCATGTTTGATTCTCTTTAGGATAGACTTCTACAAATAAGACTACTGTTCCCATCGTTAGAAACTTTTCAAAGACTCTCACCTCATTCTGCAAAGAGCACTGCTCTCATCTGCTAATTTACCTTCCACGATGAGAATGATTAAATGCAGCTCTAATGCATCCCAGCCAGCATTGAGATCATCTTTGAAAAATATCTACTACTTAAATAATTGACAAGTATTAGCAAATGAAATTTTCATTTGTTGAATATTAGAGAGATTGATTTTTTCACACATCCATAAATGTCATTTCACTTATGTGAATTCTTTACTAATGCACTTTTCCTTTTTGTTTAAAATATGAGTCATGCTTTTACACTTCTTGGTAAACATTCTTTATTAAGTAAGAATATTATATAGCCATAATCTATTTTCTCGTAATTTTGCTAGTTATTTTTCCATAATTTTATTTTTATATGTTTTGTTCATGTGTTTTACTCTTAAACTTTGAAGTTTTACCCTCCAGAAGATCCTTAAGATGCTTCAAATAGTATCTTATAGTTATCTATGTTTTACCTCCAGCATATAAATTAATCTGTCGTTGATTTTATTTTATGGTAATGAGAATTATTTTTCTGAAACAGATCATTTCTTTGCTAAGAATAATAGTGTTGAATAATCAATGTTTATTTTATTATATATTAAGTGCTACATATACTATCAAGTATTTCAAGCACATTTTTGAAGTTATTCTAGTGATTGTAGCTTTTCAATATTCAGTATGTTTTATACTAACTTTCTTAATGTTTTCACTTTAATTTTAAATTATCTTTACCACATTACACATTATTTTTATATTATGTTCTAAAAATACCAGATGTATTTTTTTCCTCAATTTTATCAGGCAGCTCATTAGGATTTCTACTAAGGTTGGATGAAAATTAGGCCCTAGTGGTGTGTAACCTTCTGAAAGTGCTAATAATCTTATAAGCAATCAATAAATGCATAGTTTCATATAATTACACATGCATTAAAGACAATAAGCAGAGATTGGGGATTTAGAGAAAAATCATGTGAGATTTGAAATACTAGAAAATAGATTAGTTTCCTAGAGTGTTCAACAAAGGCATTTCTAAGGAGAGCAATTGTAAGTCAGAGTTCAAAGGATAAAGATTAAGTCACCTAAGGAGCTAAGGACAGAAAAGGAAGTAAGGATGATGCAGTCGTGGGCAGTGTCTTTTGTAAATGGAGTTGCTATCAGGAGGAGTTGACTAAGAAAAAAAAATTGACACTGAATATTTCACAAAGTGTCATATTAACAAGAGCCATGGGCAATGAATGAAGAAGTCCAAGCTGCACTGAAGTCATTGACAAAAATAAATAAATAAAATAAAAAGCCTGGTAATCTATGGAATAACAATTGATACTTTTCAACTAACAGAAGCAGCCCTGGATGCGCTTATTAGTCTCTATCAGGAAAAGAGGAAGACAAATGCTTGGGCAACTGAACAGAAGAGAGCCATATTTGTTCCCATTCACCAGAAAGATGATCCAACAGTATATGGAAATTAGAGTACAATATCACACACAAGAAAAATATTGCTGAAGATAATCCAAAAATGACTGGAAAAAGTACGTTGACTAAGAACTGCCAGAAGTTCTTCCTGGATACAGAAGAGGTCATGGCACTTGAGATATCATGAATTATGTCAGAAGGATCTTAAATGAAAGCAGAAAACACCCAAAGAATGTCTATTTGTGTTTTATTGACTGTGCAAAGGAATTTGACAGTGTGGATTATAATAAACTATGGCAAACCCTGAGTAGATTGGGAATCCCAGAACATTTAATTATGCCCATATAAAACCCTCTATCTTGGGATCAAAAAGCTGTTGTCTGAACAGAGTCAAGCAACATTGCATGGTTTAATATTAGTCATGATGAGCATCAATGTTGTTTTCTTTCTCTATACCAATTCAATCTGTATGCTAAGCAAATTATTCGAAGAGCTGATCTCAATGAAGAAGAAAGTGGCATCAGGATTGGAGACTCATCAACAAGCTTCAATATGTAGATTATACCTTGCTTACTGAAAACAAGGAAGACTTGAAATGTTTATTGCAGAAGATGAAACAGCCTTCAATATGGACTGGATCTCTCTGGTGGCCTAGTGGCAAGGAGCTGCAAGTACAATCCCAGAGGCGCACGGTTTGAATCCACCAGATGCTCTGCCGGGAAAGGAGGGACAATCTCCTCCTGTACCAGTCAGATCTGATTTGATGGTACACGCACACAAAAATTTAAAAAAAATATATGGACTGGATCTCAACATTAAGAAAACAAAAATCATCACCTCAGGTCCAATAAGCAATATCATGATAGATAGTGAAAAGATTGACAGTGTCAACAACTACATCTTATTTGGATCCACTATCAATACCCTTGGTACCAGCAATCAGGAGACCAGTAATAAAATTATATTGGACAAGGGTTTCATCAGGAAATGTTACAAAGTACTGAGAAAAAATGATGTTAATTTGAAGACTAAGTTAAGCCTGATTAAAGCTATGGTCTTTTCAATTGTTCACTACGCATTTGAGAGTTAGACAATGAATAAGGATGACAGAAAGAGAATTGATGCCTTTCAGTGGTGATGTTGGGGAAGAGCACTGAATATCCCCTGAACTGCCAAAAAAGCAAGCAGATATGTCATTGTGTTGTGTGAAGTTGTTTATATATTGTCCAAGACTGAGAAGTACAATATTACTTTCATCTCCACTGTTTGACTAGTTCCTCTGTAATAATATTGTGACAAATTAATTCACAAATTTTCTTTTAAGAAATTAGAGATGATGATGATGTTGTGGAAAAAAAGCCAGATACAAATAGTGTAGAACAACTTAGGAAAGAACTGTGGAAAAGCCATACAACTTAGAATCATTAAAGTGTGGATTGCATCTCAGTATAAAAATAAATAAATAAATGGGAAAGATTAAGTGTGAAAAACCGTGAACTTTGTAAACAAAGTAGTATAAAATAAAAATTTTACTAAAAAGAAAGAAAACATGAATACTTACTGTTGGACCAATAAGCAATATGATAAATGGAGAAGAGATTGAAGCTGTCTATAACTTGATATTAATTCAATAAGTCCACAACCAACATCTTCAGGACCAGCAATTAAGATATCAAAGGACACATTACATTGGGACATTCCGCTGTCAAGGATCTTTCCAAAATGCCAAGAAGAAATGGTATCCGCTTAGGCACTAAGGTACACCTGATCCAAGTCAGCCAAAATCATTTCAACTACTTGCTATGCATTTGTAATTTGGACAATGATTAAAGATGTCAGAAAAATAATTGATGTCTTTGAGACGTGGTGTTGAAGAAGAGTACTGAGCCCAAAGAACTAATAAATCTGTCTGGGAGACAGTGCAACCAGGATGGTCCTCAGAGGAACACAACGGTGGTGAAATTTGGTCTCACATACTTTAGGTATGTTATTAAGAGGGGACAGCCTTTGGAAAAAAGACATCACTCGTGTTTGAAAAGATGGTGGCTAAGTGAAATAGAGGAAGATCCTCAACAATTATTCTGATTTAGTGATTGTAACATTAGGCTGGAGCATATCAGAGATGACAAGGATGCCACAACATAGGGCAAGATGTAGATTTGCTGTCCATAAGGTTGCTATAAGTCATACTAGCCTCAATGGCACCTACCAATAACACAAATCCATGTGACTCTAATCTGTTTCTGTGTAAGAGGCAATTCAATGAAATTGAAAACAATGATTAAAAATTAATGCATAGTAACACCAAGGACTATAAACATCATTAAAGAAAAGCTAGGAACAATGTTAGAAGTCCTAATTCACAGCATAAACAGTCTTCCAAGTATCCTGAAAAACATTCAACCAGGAGAAGATAAAGTAGATCTTCTAAGACTCAAATCCCTATGCACATCCAAAAACTTCTCCAACAGGGTAAAAAGGAGAGCCACAGACTGGGAAAGAGTATGTGGTAATGACATATCAGATAAGGGACTTATATGCATAATTTATAAAATATTTGAGCACCACAACAAGATAAAGGTAATAAATAATCCAAAGAAAAATGGGGCACAGGATATGAACAGACACTTACTTCACCGAAGAAGACATTCAGATGGCTAACAAGCACATGAAGAAATGTTCAAAATCCCTAGCTCTAAGAGAGATGCAAATCAAAACAACTATGAGATATCATCTCACCCTAGTCAGAATAGAAAAATTGAACAGAACAGCAAGCAAAAAATGCTGGCGAGGTTGTGGAGAAACTGGAACCCTTATTCACTGTTGGTGGGAGTGTAAAATGGTGCAACCACTGTAGAAGGCAGTATGGAACTTTCTCAAAAAGTTGCAAATAGAGATACCATTTGACCCAGCAATTCCACTACTGGGAATATACCCCAAAGAGACCCTAACTGACATCCAAGCAGATATATGCACACCCATGTTTATTGCAGCTTTGTTCACAATAGCAAGGAGTTGGAAACAACCAAAGTGCCCATCAACAAATGAATGGCTAGAGAAGCTGTGGTATATTCACACAATGGAATACTATGCTGCACTGAAAAACAAGGAACTCATGCAATATTATTTAAAATGGGTGACTCTGGAGGACATTATGCTGAGTGAAATATCTCAATCACAAAGGGACAAATACTACATGGTCCTACTGTTGTAAAACAGGGCTGACCTTGGCCTTGGGGAGAAACTAAGAAAGATGGGTTCCATAATGTATACTGCATTGAAACAGATGAGGGAGAAAACTGTTTAAAAGGGATATATGATTAGGTATTTTTGTCATGATAGGAGGCTAGAGCAAAGGTTGCATGGTGGAGTGGACCTGGGGGAGGGTTTGTAAAACAATGAAAGAATTTTTCTTTTACTTTTTCAAGTGGGCACTGTACTAAGGGGGAGGGTTGGGAGGGAAGAAAAGTACAACAATAAATGAATGGAAATCCAAAGTCTGTAAATTTTTACTGAAGTTAATAATAATTTTTTTTAAAAAAAATTAATGCATAGATCTGAGTCTGGAGTTTAAGCATGACTTGGTCAAGTTAAATTCTGGGTTTTTTTCCAGTTGGAAACTTTCATTGAATCCCTGACTCTCTAAATGATATACATTCTTTTTATACTTCTATGTTATCTTCTTTGAATATTTCCTTCAATTAAGTCACTAGGTACTAGATATATCAGAGGTCAGAAACAGTGACCTTTCATATTTGTCTTGCTAGAAATCAGCATAGTCCTGGCCCAGAAGAAGATATAATAAATCACCATTGAATAAATGGAGATTAAGAAAGATATCATCACAATGTAAAGAAACAGTGTGCATACCTCAGTCCACTGTCCAATAACTCCAATTGTCATTTGACCTGCCAAGAATGAGCTCCTTATTTGGTACTGTGAAAGCTTTGCCTAGGACCTCCCTGAAACTAGAATTTGAATATTTTTCAGACATTGGCAAATCTCCTTTCTTTTCTATAAACATTGAAGAACTTTTCTCCTGGAACACACTTTTCATATGTTGCTTTTCTAAAGCAAATGAGTCTGACAATATTTGTCCATGCTTTCAAAGTAAAATACAGAGACCAGAAAAGGAAAACTGCAAATATGATTGTGAGTTATCAAAAGGTGGAAAACTAGAAATCTGGATGTTTCTGAAAGTCAGTATGAAACTAGCTTGGGCTGTGTTTTGGTATTTCATGATTGAAAAAGTGGGCCCTAGTACTCAAGGTGTCAGTCTGGAGACTAAAGTGTGCCTGATAGAAGACATGATCGCCGCATCTGAAAGCGGGAAAATAACTAAGGTTGACAGAAGAAGGATTAATGT
>NW_006399785.1:7614034-7616794 GCF_000299155.1 Elephantulus edwardii
AGAGCCTGCACATCTGGCAGTTCTCTGTTGACATATTGTTCCAAACGTTTTTGGATCATTTTCAGCAGAATCTTGCTTGCATGTGATATTAATGATATTGCTCAATAATTTCCACACTCTGATGGGTCACCTTTCTTTGGAATGGGAAAAATACCAATCTATTCCAGTCAGTGGCCAGCTGGCTGTTCTCCAGATTTCTTGGCGCAACTTAGTGAGCACATCCAGGCCAGTGTCTGTCTGTTGAAATATGTCAATTGGTATGCCGTCAACTCCTGAAACCTTGTTCTTTGTCAATTCCTTCAGAGCAATTTGAACTTCTTCCTTCATCACCATAGGCACTTGCTCATATGTCATTTCATGAAATTCTTCTGTGTCAGCCAATTCCTTCTGATACGGTGACTATGTGTATTCCTTCCATCTTCTCTTGATACTTCCTGGATCATTTAACATCCTAATCAAAGTATGCTTAAGTATTGCCACCCGTGGCTTGAATTTGTTTTTCAACTCCTTCACCAAGATGCTCCCTGGAGACAAGGATTTTAAAGCTCTGTCTCATATATTTTGTGCATGTGGTCAAGAAGAACCACTCCTTGAAGAGGGACATCATGTTTGGAAAGGTGGAGGGACAACGCAGGAGAAGAAGACCCAAGAAAAGATGATTGACTCCATGACTGGAAAAATGGAATTAGGTCTATTGGAAACAATGAGATTGGCTCAGGAAAAGACAGAGTTCAGAGCTGTTGTACATAGGGTTGCTATGAGCTGCAGGTGACTCATTGGCACATAACAACATCAATCAACAATTGCAAGGGTGTTGATAGTATATCTGAGCCTGGCCTGTATCTAGCCCACCTTAGTCTTCAGAGAGACACCGTTGCTCTTGAGTACTTTGGAGAGGTCCCTAACAGCAGACTTTCCCATCGTAATACTTCTTTTAATTTCCTGGCTACTGGTACCAACAGTGTTGACTGTGGAGCCAAGCAAACTAAATAAAGCTCTGAACAATCTTACATTTACACTGTGTTTAATAATTCATATACACTTTATTTTATATAATTAATTACTATTGTTTTATGCCTATTATATTCTAGGGAGCTCTGGTGGCCTAGTGGCAAGAAGCTGTGTTACAATCTCGAAGGCATGCTATTGGAGGCCACCAGGTGCTCTGGGGGAGAAGGATGGGCAATCTCTAACCATGCCATTAACTGTCTCTGAAAACTAGCAGGAGGGTCAGGTCAGAGTCAGTTTTGACTCTACAATGCACAGCAACAACAATGCCATTATTACTCTCTTTGAGTCTCCATTCAATCTTTCTTATTTCCTTACACCTCTCACCCCTAGCAATTTGCCCATTAAACTCTGCAATCCTAGTGATTTCCACCCTTCTCCTTTTCAGCTCCCTTCCCCCTTGCCCCTTAACCCTTTTGAACATGCATGTACATCTTACTAGTTATCCTGTTTTTATAATTATAATCGCCTCTTCATTTTTTTCCCCCAAATACGCTCAAGAAGATTTCCTCTTAGGAACAAACCTCTGATACTACCACATGGATACCTAGAAAAAACTGTAAGATCAATTTTTAGACATTGCTTTATCTACTTTGTCTAAGAATGAATCCATCGTGACATTTATTTAAGCACAACTCTATTTACGTTTAGTGGAGCTGAACTAGAAATTCAAGTTAGACAAGGTGAATTAAACATAAATATGCATAGCTGGTCTTTTAGAGATGGTGTTTATTCAGTTTTTGTATTTGTTTGTGTTGCCTCCTGCATTTAATACTATAATCAACTCATTCAAGGCATCTTCATTAAAGATCAACCCAGGCTTATTATTTAAACCCTTGAACTAATGATCTCCACCCAAAGGTAAACAACAACTATGGAAACACAGGGTGTGGGAATTTTGCAGCGCACCTAAACGCCTCTTGTTATTCTATAAAAGTTTCAAGTCTCTGAAGGAGCTGGAGTTGTGTATTTTTCTACGTGTGAGAATTCGAAACAGGAGTCAGAAGGCAAAGATGCTTGTCACAGTTTCTTAAATTCATTTATTTCAAGGTTTGGGAGAATCAGGACGTTTCATGGGCCTGTTTCCAGTTTTACAACAGACTTCATGCTTCATTACTCCTAAGGCGTTGCTCACTCACTCTGTGCCGTCAAGTCTGAACCAACTAATAACTGAGGCTCCACTAGCTTTTCAGAAGCTTTAAATTACCTAGGAGATTGCCCCTCTTTCTCTCACAGAGCAGCCGGTGGATTTGAACCACCAGCGCAGGGCCACCTTTTGGCTGGCATTACAATTCCCTACCAGCTATGGCACCAGAGACCTCTTAAGGGTTTGAAGGCTGAGTATATAGAGAAGATCCATTGTCCTTATACGGAGAGGCCCCGTTTTCCTCGTGCTTGACAGCACAGTGTCTGGAGAACATTTTCAGATCCACACTGCAGAAGTGCCACTTACTTACTTTTTTTTATAATTTTAATCAAGATTTTATTGTAAGTATATAAAGAACTTGGATTTCCATTCATTCATTGTTGCATATTTTCCTCCCTGCTCCCTCTCCCCCAGTTCGTTCTTTCTTTGGGGAAAAAGTCCTTTCATTGTTATGTAGTAGCTCCCACAGACCAATTTACTGTGCAGCTCTTATTCTGGACTCTTGCCGCACCAATAACACCTAATCATATATTCGTTTTATACCTAATTCTAGTTCCTTAGCTTTTCATGTCTCCTTGTCATACTCTGATAGGGTATTCTTGTCA
>NW_006399785.1:7617199-7620888 GCF_000299155.1 Elephantulus edwardii
AATGGATTAAGAAATTGTGGTACATTCACTTGATGGAATATTATGCAGCACACAGGAGCAATGATTTTTAAAATGACTACGTAAATTGGGAGGGACTGGAGAGCATTATGCTGATTGAACTAACTCAGTCTCACAAGGACAAATACTGCACAAGACCATTATTGTAGAAATAGATAACTAGTAAACCATGTACAAGGATCCAAGGAGAGTGGGGGAGAGCAGAGGGGTGAAGATGGGCAGGGGGAAAATCACAGCGTGGCACAATTTGATGGGTGGATGGAGGGGTGGGTAAAGGAAACATGAAAGACCTAGATGGGATCTGGAAAGACAGTGCAATGATGGGCATAGTTCAAGGTTGATTAATTTTATAAAGTATAGTAAATGGGAAGGATTGTAGGAAACACAGCATGAATGAAGAATACTGTGAAAACACAATGGATATGAACTTTGTAAGCAAACCAATATAAATTAAAAATTTATTTGTTAAAAAAGTAATATCTAAAACAAACAAACAAATGAACGAAAAAGTAGTGTCTAAGGAAATTGAGATAGCTGAATGAATCAACATTTTAACACATAACAATGCTGAGCCAGGAGCAACATGGAATCTCACAATAACCCTTTGCCACATAGACACTGTGTATGTAAATCCATTCACGTCATCCTCTTAAGGGGGTTCTGGTCAGGGAGTCTGTACAGAATAGCACTGCTACTCCAAACTCACACTTCTTTGGCAGTTCAAATCCTCCAGTCATTCTGAGGGAGAAGGTTGAGAGTCGATTTATGCTCTTAGAAGCTTGCCAGAGAGTTTGTTATAAGTTGTAACTGACTTGATGATAACACTAATCATAATCATTCATTTAATACCTGGTTATCAGTAAGCCCTGAGAGACTGTCCTGACCAAGTTTCCTGGTGAGGATGCTGCCTGCTCTGGTCACACCCATCCTTTGTCTGGGTGCTACTGGCAAAGATGGAGCTGCATAGTTTAAAATTAGGAAAGGTGTACACTGGTACTCTCTCCTCTCTTCATGCCTATTCAATCTGGAAGCTGAGGAAATAGTTAGAGAAGTTGGACTCTGTGGTGGCCTCTTGAAAAGACAAGAACCTGTGTTGCAATCCTGAAGGCATGCAGTTCGAAACCACCAGCTGCTTCCCAGGAGAAGGGTGAGTAATCTCCTGCATATCAACTGCCTCTGAAAAACCCACCAGATGGTCAGCTGCGGGTCGGGTCTGACTTGTTGGTACACAACAACAGCATGAAGAAGAATGCGGCACCAGGGATGGAGGAAGGTTCATCAATGACTGCATAACTTTCATGAAGCAGATGGCACAACCTTGCTGCTGAAAGTGAGGAGGATCTGAAGTGCGTTGCTGCAGTGGATCAAGGAGTGTAGACTTCAATACAGACTGTGTCTCAACAACAAGAGAATAAGTCGTATCAGACATGTCATTATAAAATATTGTTACCATTCTGTGGCTTCCCTTTTTACCCTGCTGGAGAAGGTTTTGGATGTGCAAGTGTATTTTATTCTTAGAGGGTCCCATTCATCTATTTTATCCTCTCCTGGTTGTAGGGTTTTCAGGATGATTGGAAGACTGTATATGTTGTGGATTAGGGCTTTTGAAGTTCTTCCAAGCTTTTCTCTGATGAATTTTATAGTCCTCAGTTTTATTCCTAGGTCCTTGATCCGTTCTGAGTTTATTTTTGTGTATTGAGTAAGGTGTGGATCTTGCTTGAGTTTTCCATAGATAGTTTTCCAATTTTGCCAACACCATTTGATAAAAATGCTGTCATCTCCCCTCTTATTTGATTTAATCTCCTTTTCGAAAACCTGTTGACTATAAGTAGATGGGCTGATTTCCAGGTTCTAAATTCTATTCCATTGATCTATGTATCTGTCATTGTACTAGTACCACATTCTTTTGACCACCACTTCAGTGTAGTAAGATTTGCTATCAGTGAGTGAACTGCCTCCTACCTTGTTTCTCTTTTTTTTAATAATTTTTTTTATTTTTTATTTTTATTTTATTTTTTTTACAGAGGTTTTGGATTTCCATTCATTCATTGCCTCAATTTTCTCCCTTCCCACCCCTCCCCACCAGCTCGATTCCCCCTCCGAAGAGAGAAAAAAAAAAGAAAAAAATTCCTTCATTAGTATACAATTCCCACCCCCCACCCCGAGTACACTTCTCTTTTTAAGGAGTACTTTCCTTATTTGGGGCCTCTTTCCATTCCAAATGAAATTAAAAATTGCATTTCCCATCTCATTGAAGTTTGGAATTGGTATTTGTATTGGAATTGCATTGAATGTATAAATTGCTTTGGGAAGAACTGTCATTTTCATAATACTGAGTCTTCCTATCAATGAGCAAGGGATATTCTTCCATTTCTCGAGAACTTTTTGTTACTTGTAGCAATGTTTTGTCATTTTCTTTGATTAGATCCTTTGTTCTTTTGGTTAGATTTACTCCCAAGTATTTAATCTGGTGATTACCTTTTGTGAAGGGTATTGTTTTTCTTATCTCCAGCTCTGTATTCTATTTGTTACTGTAGAGAAATCTAATTAATTTTTGTATGTATCTTGTATCTTGCCACTTTGCTGAATTGATAAGGGACTTATATCTAGAATTTATAAAATACTAGAGACCACAACAAGATAAACAACCCAATTGAAAAATGGGCACAGGATATGAACAAACACTTCACCAAAGAAGACATTCAGATGGCCGACAAGCACATGAAGAAATATTCAAAATTCCCTAACTCTAAGAGAGATGCAAATCAAAATAACTATGATATGTCATCTCACTCCAGTAAGAATAGCAAAATTTAACAGAACAACAAACAGCAAATGCTGGCAAGGTTGCAGAGAAACTGGAACCCTTATTCACTCTTGTGGGAGTGTGAAATGGAGCAACCCCTATGGAAGGCAGTATGGCGCTTTCTCAAAATGTTGTAAATAGAAATACCATTTAACCCAGCAATTCTAATACTGGGAATATACCCTAAAGAAACAAGAACCTCCAACCAAGCAGATATATGCTTACCCATGTTTATTGCTCCTTTGTTCACAATCGCAAAGATTTGAAAACAATGCAACTGCCCATTAACAAACAAATGGATAGAGAAACTGTGGTATATTCACACAATACAATGCTAAATTTAAAAACAAGGAACTCAAGAAATAGTATACAAAATGGATGTCCCTGGAGGACATTATGTTGAGTGAAACATTGAAGTCATAAAAAGACAAATACTCCATAGTGGCACTGTTGTAAAGCGGGACTGACTTTGGAGTTGGGGGAATACTAAGAGGGTATAAATAATGTATACTGCATTGAAACAGATGAGAGAGAAAACTGTTTAGAAGGAAAATATGATTAAGTATTATTATCATGGAAAGACTACAGAATGAAAGCTGCATAGTGGAGTGTACTGGAGCTGTGAGGCATTGTATATAATATTGCATGAGTTCCTTGTTTTTGAATGTAGTGTAGCATTCCATTGTCGTGTGAATATACCATAGCTTCTCTGTTCATTCATTTGTTGATGGGCACTTAGGTTGTTTCCAACTCTTTGCTATTGTGAACAAAGCTGTAATAAACATGGGTATATATATATCTACCTGGATGACAGTTATGGTTTCTTTAGGGTATATTCCCAGTAGAGGAATTGCTGGGTCAAATG
>NW_006399785.1:7621238-7622702 GCF_000299155.1 Elephantulus edwardii
TTTTTTTTAAAAAAAAAAGAAGATTAAGTCTTCATCACTAGGCCAACAGGCAACATCATAATTGAGGCATGATTGAAATTGTCAATTATTTCATCTTGCTTGTGTCAACAGTCAACACCCTTTGTACCAGCACCCAGGATATTAGTAGATGTACTGCATTAGGAAAGTCTTCTGCCAGGAGTCTTTCCAGAGGCCATAAATATATATTAGTGACTGTGGCAATGGATTCAACTGTGTCAAAGATGGTAAGGATGGCACAGGATAGGATGGTTCAGATTTGTTGTTCATAGAATAGGCATGAGCTGTACTTGATTTGAAGGCATTTGAAAGCAATGACAATAAGTAATAGCTCTGGTGGCATAATGGAAAAAGAAACTAATGCTGCCATCTCAAAGACAAGCAGTTCTAGTCCGTCTGCTCCTCCACGTTGTCTCTTCGTCTAACGCTCATGCAATATTACAGCTTCTGAAAACCTGATGGAGGGTCGTCTCTGGGTCAGTTTCTACTTGACATCAATGAGTAAGTCGTCTATTTCCTCTCTGCTTACTTAGCTAAACCAGGGGTGGGTGAAAGAGAGGAAGACCCTCAGCCAAGTGGATTGACACGGTGCTGGCTGTGATGGGCTCTTGTCTGTCAGAAAGTGTGAGAATGGAGCATAATAGAGTAGGGTTCAGACCTTTTGCTCATAGGGTCATTATGACTTGTATTCAACTCAACACCACCTAACAACAACAATCTTATTCTTTAATTTTTTTTTTAAATGGACTTTATTTTAGGATAGTTTTCTGTTGACAGAAAGCTATGGGTTGGTTATCTCACCTGATGGTATGCACAGAAATCAAATAGACTACATTTGTGGAAAGATTCACTGGAGAAACTCAATATCAGCAGTGAAAACCAGGCCAGGTGGTGATTGTGGTACAGACCACCAACTACTCATGTACAAGTTCAAGCTGAAGTTAAGGAAAATTAAGTCAAGTCCATGGGAACCAAAATTGACCTTAAGTCTGTCCCACTCGAATTTCAAAAACATCTCAGGAACAGGTGTGAGGCCTTGAGCATCAATGAGCGTAGACCAAATGAACTGTGGGAAGATATCAAGAAAATCGTTCATGAAGAATGCAAAAGATCATTACAAAGGCTGAAGAAGAAGAAGAAAAGGCCAAGAAGAGACTCTTGAGTATTGCATTAGAGCACTGAGAAGCCAAAGCTAAAGGAAGAAATCAAGAAAAAAAAAGAGCTGAACAGAAAATTTCAAAAGGCAGCTTGGGACGAAAAAGCAAGATACTATAATGAAATGGACAGAGAGCTGGAGTCAGAAAATCAAAAGGGCCGGACTCGCTCAGCATTTCTTAAGCTGAAAGAGTTGAAAAACAAATTCAAGACACAGATGGCAATACTTAAAGATAGTTTGGGTAGAATGTTGAATGATCCAGGAAGTGTCAAAAGAAGATGGAAGGAGTA
>NW_006399785.1:7623497-7637311 GCF_000299155.1 Elephantulus edwardii
GAGGACCTGAAGTGCTTGCTGCAGAAGGTCAAGGACTGCAATCTTCAATATGGATTGAAGCTCAATATCAAGAAAACAAAGATTCTTACCACTGGGCCAATTGGCAGCATCAGTATGGATGGTGAAGAGATTGAGATAGTTAATATTTTTAATGTACTTGGTTCCACAGTCAACACTCTTGTTAACAGCAACCAGGAAATCAGGAGATGAACTGCATTGGGAAAGTCAGTTGTGAGGGACCTCTCAAAAGTACTGACAAGCAACAGCATCAGGCTGGAGACTAACGTGCACCTGATCTGGGCTACAGACTTGGCAATTACATGCTATGCATCAGAGAGTTGGACAGTGACTAGAAATAATATAAAGAGAATTGAGTGAGGCCTTTGAGATGTGGTGCTGGAGAAGAGTTTTGAATATACCATGGACTGCTAGGAGAACAAACAGGTTTGTCCTGGAGAGGGTGAAGCCAGAATGCTCCTTGGAATCAAGGATTCTGAAGTTTCGTCTGACATACTTTGGGCATGTTGCAAGGAGGGACTGGTCCTTGGAGAAGGACATCATGTTTGGGAGAGTGGAGGGATGGCACAGGAGAGGAAGACCTTCTGTGAGATGGAGCGATTCTGTGAGTGGAGTGGTGCGAATGAATGTGTTTGATATGATGAGGTTGGCACAGAATAGAATGGGGTTTAAGGCTCTTGTACATATGGTCGCTATGAGTTGCAAAGGACTCGATGGCACATAACAAAAACAACTCGAGTTGACCCCAATTCAATAGTGCACAACCACCACCACCATCTGGGTTTTCACTTGCAAAGCACACATGCTATTGTAAGGTGTAGTAAAGTAGAATACAACTCATTTACAAACCTTGTCAACAGAGTGACACAATGCTAAGTGCTGTGATTTCCTCACAGTCTTTGCTGTTTTGGCACACTGCTGAAGCCATTGTTTCAATCCAATTTTTTGAGGATCTTCTTGATTTTCCTGGACTTTGTATTTTACGAAGCATGACACGCAAAACAGTCTGACCATCCTCAGTTCTAAGGATTGTGTTTGAATTTTGTCGGAAGTAGATTGTTGGTGCTCCTGGCAGTCCGTGCAATAGTTCATATTCTTCACTTGCATTTCAAATTTAGAAGCATACTTCTTTGAATTTCCTTGTTAATTATCTAGATGTTGCATGCACCTGAAACAGTTTCAAAAAAGGATATGTGCTAGAACCTTGACATTGTTCACAGGTTACTAACCAAGAATTTTATTCCATTTTTTTTTCTCTTGCCTTCATTGATCTTTCTTTCTCTGTTCTTAATTTTCAATGTTTTTGTTCCTTATTTTCTCCCCAACTTCTGTCCCTCTGCCTGACATTTTCTTTCCACCCAATGAAAGTATTGTTTCACATATTTTATTTTCTAGCTCTCTAAGTTCTACTTGTTCTTAAATAGCTCATTTTCATTGTCTTCATTGGGCTTGCCTCTCTTTAACAGCTTCAGCACCAGCGAATTTAGAAGATTATTGTGGTGACTGCTGGCATGCAACCTTCTATTGGAACTGACCAGAGCTGACCCTCCTGCAGGTTTTCAAAGGCTAAAATCACAACAGAAGAGCTTGCCCGACTTTCCTCTGTAGAGGACCTGGTGGATTTGAAATACCTGGCTTAAGCCTGGTAGTGCAACGTTCTTACCATTAAACTACTAGAGCTTTGATCAATTCCCTTGTCTGCTAATGATTCTTTCTCTATAACAGAAATTAAAAAGAAATAAATACATCTGGATTTATTTTATCATCTCATCTAACAGTTTCATCTTGGAGAGCGTGAAGCCAGCCTGCTCCTTGGAGGCAAGGATTCTGGGGCTTCGTCTGACATAATTTGGACATGTTGTAAGAAGGGACCGGTCCTTAGAGAGGGACATCATGCTTGGGAGGGTGGAGGGACAGAGCAGGAGGGGAAGACCCTCTATGAGGTGGATTGATTCAGTTAGTGGGGTAATCAGGGTGGCTGTGTCAGAGGCAGTGCGATTGGCACAAGACAGAACAGGATTTAGGGCTGTTGTCCATAGGGTCACTATTGGTTGCAAGCGACTCGATTGTACATAACAACAGCAATAATAACATCAGTATATTGTTTTGTTTTGTTTTGTTTTTTCTTGTTGGTGAACCAAATCTTCTGCTTCTTCATATGTCTAGTACCCTTTGGTTGGGTGTCAGATAAAGTAAATTGTACGTAAAGAGGTCCTAAATGTTGTTGTATTCTTTTTGTGTGGTACTTCTTGCATCAAGAAATTAATGTAACAAGAATTTGTTAGTTTTGAAATATACTTAAGCTATTTTAGGGCAATTGTGGAAAATTTAAGGGCAATTTAGTACTACCCATCATTAAGCAACAAATCTTCCAAAATTCGTATTATGAGTCTTAGATATTAGATATATGGGAATTCTAGAACATTTGATCATGCTAATGTGAAACCTATACTTGGACCAGGAGGCAGTAAACAAAACAGAGCAGGGAGACACTTGATGTTACAAAATCAAGAAAGGGGTCCATCAAGGATGTATTTTGTCTCCATACCTTTTCAATGTGTATGCAGAAGAGATCATCTGAGAATGCTGGGCTGTACAAGGAGGAATGTGGGATCAGGATTGGTGGAAGAATTGTCAACAACCTACGTTATGCAGATGACACAACCCTGCTCACTGAAACTGAGGAAGACTTGAAGAGCTTGCTGCAGAAGGTCAAGGACTGCAGTCTTCAATATGGACTGAAGCTTAATATCAAGAAAACAAAGACACTGCCTCAGCTAACTGGGATTCAGGATAGTGAGTAGAATACAGAAAGCACTATGGAAAGAGATGGAGCTGGGACAGATAAAACCCAGGAAGGGAATTAGCAGGGGCTTCCTGGAAGAGAGGGTTTGAGTGGGAATAAAATGAGTTCACCTCAAAAAAAAAAAAAAACAAAGATTCTCACCACTGGGCCAATTGGCAGCATCAGTATGGATGGTGAAGAGATTGAGATAGTTAACAGTTTTAGTGTACTTGGCTCCACAGTCAACACTCTTGGTAACAGAAAAATCAGGAGATGAATTACATTGAGAAAGTCCACTGTTAGGGACCTCTCAAGAGTATTGAAGTGCAACGACGTCAGGCCAGACACTAAGGTGTGCCTGATCCAGGCTATAGTCTTTGCAATTATGTGCTATGCAACAGAGAGTTGAATACTGAATAGGGATGATAGAAACAGAATTGATATCTTTGAGCTGTGGTGCTGGAGATGAGTGTTGAATATACCATGGGCTGCTAGGAGAACAAACAGGTTTGTCCTGGAGAAGGTGAAGCCAGAATGTTCCCTGGAGTCAAGGATTCTGAAGCTTCGTCTAACATACTTTGGGCATGTTGCAAGGAGGGACTGGTCCTTGGAGAGGGACATCATGTTTGGGAGGGTGGAGGGACAGCACAGGAGAGGAAGACCCTTGATGAGATGGATCGATTCTGTGAGTGGAGTGGTGGGAATGAATGTGTTTGAGATGGCCAGGCTGGCACTGGAAAGAACGACTTTTAGGGCTCTTGTACATAGGGTCGCTATGAGTTTCAAAGGACTCAATGGCACATAACACCAACAACAACAACAACAACAACAGTATTAGAGATTTTAATTTACCAGCAGCTCCACAGGAGAGCAACGGGCAATCTCTTCCTGTTTGATTTACAGTCGCCAAAAGCCAGCCAGAGGATCAGTTATGAGTCGATTCCAAATAGACAGCACTGAATTGAACAGCTTTCTTTCTGCTGATTCCTCAGTTAGTTATATTTGCTCTGCATTTGAAGGAAGGGCCCATCAGAACACTTAAGATTTGGATCTAAGAGTTGGAGTCAGTGTATCATGCAAACAGGGCCAGGGCAGAGATTATAGAATGAGGAACAAAGGCAAAGGATCATGGGATGGAAAATTGCATTGCAGATTTTCTGTCTCCAAACTGCAATGTTCCCCAGAGAGCATAAAGACTGTTTGGAAGACAGGAGGACAAAACCAAAGAAAGAGGAGAGGAAACTGAGGACAAGGAACAGGAAAAAGAGAAGGAAAAGAAAACTGAGGCAAAGATGACTGCAAAGAGGGAGAAGAAAGATTCTTGACTCCAGAAACTGAATTTTCTGTGAAGGTAAGCAGTAAAGCGTGGCAAAGCATGTAACCTGAGGTCAGACATGCTTCGGACATCTCAGTAAATACCAGCATTGGCAAGGAGATAATAACCAAAAACAGACAAGATAATTCACCCAAGAAAGTGTCAATTCTGAAGTCAGTTATAGGCTTTTAGAGAGAATGATCAAGAGCTAATTCAACTCTGTGTAATTGTACTGCTGATGGGGTTCCTCATACGGAGACGGTACTGTATGAATGATTAAGAATAGTAGAGTTGTAGAGGGAATTTGTTATACTGAAGAAATGAAGAAATAGGTAAAAGGATATTATGTCTCCTGCACCAAACTTGTAGCAAGAACTAGGGCTCACTCTGGCTTTAGAAAGGGTAATGATATTTCCTGAACCTTTTTCAATCTACGTGCAGAACAGATAATCCAGGAAGCTGGGCTCTATGTGGAGGGATGTAGCATCAGGTTTGAAGAAAGACTCAACAACCTGTGTTATGCAGATGGCACAACCCTGCTTGCCGAAACTGAGGAGGACCTGAAGCACTTGCTGCAGAAGGCCAAGGACTGAAGCTTTCAATATGGATTGAAACTCAACATCAAGAAAACAAAGATTCTCACCCCTGGGCAGATTGGTAGCACCATTATAGATGGTGAAGAGACCAAGATTATGAACAGCTTCAGTTTGCATGGCTCCACAGTCAACACTCTTGGTACCAGCAACCAGGAAATCAAAAGATGAATTGCAATGAGAAAAATCTGTTGTCGGGGACTTCTCCGGAGTACTGAAGAGCAGTGATGTCAGTCTAGAGACTAAGGTGTACCTGTTCTAGACCATCACATGCTATGCACCACAAAGCTGTACAATGAATAAGGATTATAGCAGAAGAAGTGATGCCTATTGGCTGTGGTGCTGGAGAAGAGTGTTGAATATACCATGAGCTGTTAGGAGAGCAAACAGGTTTGTCCTGAAGAGGGTGTAACCTGCTCCTTGGAGGCAAGGATTCTGAAGCTCCATCTGACAGACTTGGACATCTTGCATTGAGAGACAAGTTCTTGAAGATGGACATCATGCCTGGAAGGGTGGAGGGACAGCACAAGACAGGAAGACCTTGGATGAGCTGGATTATCTCAGTGACTGGGATAATGGGAATAGGTATATCAGAGACAATGAGGCTGGCTCAAGATCGCATAGGTTTCAGAATTGTTGTACATAGGATCACAATGAGTCACAAGCGATTTGACTGCACATAACAATAACACCACCAAGAAGGAGATGGAACTTAGTGAAAATCAGACTGTGATTGATTTATTTGGCTACCTTTTTTCTCTCTTGGGGAAAAAAGTGTGTAAGTCATATGTAGGGAACATTTATGGTTTTCATACTCATACTTGGTATGCCTCTATGCAACAAGAGAGGCGAAGATCGCCCTCTGTGACATCATAAGGTTGGTACCATCCCACCATTACTAGTATGGACTTCTCATACTAGGCAATACAGAATTCTCTGTAGGGAGCACTGTGGACCTAGTGGTAAGAAATTGTGCCGTCATCCCAAAGGCACGCAGTTCAAATCCACCAGTTGCTATGCAGGAGAAAAATGGATGATCTTTTTCTTTGTGGTTAATGGGCTCTGAGACCTGCAAGAGGGTCAGCTATAAGTTGATCCTAACTCTGATGTAATTCGTGGTTGCTGAGAAGCTAAACACTGTGACACTGACATATCAAATGCGATAATGGTTACCTATGGTGGGCAATATTATTAAAATGACAGGACTTTGTTTTTTAAAAAAATTATAATTTTCTATTGAAACGCTGCATAAAAATTTTATGTAGACAGTCATCTTATGTCACCCCTCTAAGAGTATCACCTTATGTGGTCTCCATCAGCCTGGTGACATCACTGGCTTAAAGCTAAGTTTCTATCTGCAACACCAAAGACTTGAACCAAAATAATACTTCTCATCCAACTTCCTCACTTTCTCAGTGCAGTTAGTGTAGACTTAGTACAAACAGGAAAGAAAAGTCGACTCAAGGCAAAAAGAATGTTGCAAAAATGAATGTATACTGAATATTTTTTAGACTGCTTTCTAGACATTGCAATCTGCATTGATTCGTCTAAGGATGACAAAATATTTAATATCTGTGGAAGTAGATAAAATTTAATAAGCGTGAAAGGAGAATTTTTATTTAGATTCCATTTTAATGTGCCCCCTTTCCCTTTCAAAATTTTGGACAAAATAAAATTAGCATAAAAGACACAACAAAGAAATGAGCCCTTTATAAAGCACATTGCATATGGGAAAAAGAAAATCTTTCAGAAGGCACATTCCCTCCTTGAAAGTTGACATGCCATTTTAGAGTAAGCCTGCTTTGTTTAAACTAGAATTTGCATTTAGTAGCAGCTTACCAGGCTGTTACCTGTGAGGGGAATGGTTGTCATGACAACATTAATGAGCCTGTCCTATGACCAGAGATATCTTAAAGAGAGAATGCCTTCCTGTTCCTGTTTATTTTCATATTGGTCTCTGCTTTCTGGACAGGCATAGCTAAAAGTAAATCATCCTAACAGAGGAAAATATTTATTTATGGTCTCATGGTGATCCACTTTACACTTTAAAGAGGAGGAACATTCTATAGCACTAAAAATATCTGTAGTGGTTACTACTGCAGTGAAATGGAACATTTATTTATTCCTTTATTAACAAATTATACATTGGTTTTACCATTAATCCACTTTGGTCTGATACATGTTTTATACAATCCTCATAAAACCCCTTTACATGTAATAATTAATCTAGGAAAGATTAATATATCTCTTAATTAAGAAATAAGTATTAATAGAGCATTATATACTAAACATCAGATGTTGGTAGTAGTTCTTGTTATTGGAAATTATTGAATTGATTTCAGCTAGTAGCAAAACCAAGTACAGATAGAAACCTTGTTCAACCTTACACCATCCTCTAAATCTCTACTCTGCTCAAGTTCATGGTTACATGCAAGTGTAGTTCACTTCCTGAGTATTTTCCTCCTCATCAACAACCCTCTGCTTTTCTGAACATCATGTCCTTCTTTAGACTCTGATCCTTCCTAACAACATACTCAAAATATGTAAGGTGATGTCTCACCATTTCAGAGAAGCATTCTGGCTGAATTCATTTCAAGACAATTCTGTTAATTAGGAGTCTAGATACAAATGTGTGCCTGATCCAGGTCATGGTCTTCTCAATTAATTTATGCTTCAGAGAGTTGGACAATGACTAAGATGACAGAAGAATAGATGCCTTTGAGTTGTGGTGCTGGAGAAGAGTCTTGAACATACCACGGACTGTCAAGAAAAAAAAATAAGTCTTTCTTGGAGAGGGTGAAACCAAATCTCTCCTTAGAGGATGGGATTTTGAACTCCAACTCACATATTTTGGGCACATGACCAGGAGAGATTGGTCCTTGGAGAAGGACATCATGCTCAGAAGGGTGGACGGATAGCACAAAAGAGGAAGACCTTGGATGAGATAGATTGATATAGGATCTGGAGCAATGGGGGTTGATGTGTCAGTATTAATGAGACTGGCTCAGGACAGGGCAGGGTTTAGAGCTGCTGTACATAGGGTTGCTATACATCAAAAGCGACTCAATGGCACATAACAATAATAACATGGTATGACAGGTTTGGAAGGAGGAGTGGCATCCACTTCCTAAACCACATGCCTCCAGAAACTCTATGAACTTTAATAAATATCGATAGTTGTAGAGGGGCTTCAGTCCTTTTGTTCATGGGGTTGCTATGAGTTGTGCTCTACTCAAAGTCAATCAACAACAACAAAGTACTAAATGGTACAGGCCATGGTCTTTGCAATCACTTGTTATGCATCAGAGAGTTGGACAATGACCAGGGAGGATAGAAGGAGAATTGATGTCTTTGAGCTGTGGTGCTGGAGAAGAGTATTGAGAATACCATGGACTGCTAGGAAAACAAACAGATTTGTCCTGGAAAGGGTTAAACCGGGTGGCTCCTTGGAGGCAAGGATTCTGAGGCTCCATCTAACATACTTTGGAAATGTTGTGAGGAGAGACCGGTCCTTGGAGAGGGACATCATGTTTGGGAGGGTGGAGGGACAGCGCAGGAGAGGAAGGCCCTCTATGAGGTGGATTGATTCAGTGACTGGGATAATTGGGATGGAAGTGTCAGAGACAGTGCGATTGGCACAAGACAGAGTGGAGTTTAGGGCTGTTGTACATAGGGTCGCTATGAGTCGCAGGCAACTCGACGGCACATAACAACAACAACAACAATGTCTTTTTCCAAGCATTGCCTATCTCAGCAACAGGTCCAATGCATGAGACACAGAGTTTCATCATCCTTGTCTCTAAGAAGCACTCTGATTGTATTTCCTGCAAGATGAACTTGTTTGTTCTTTTGGCAGTTCACAGTACGCTCAATATTCCTCACTATCACCATATTTTAAGAGCATTTATTCTTCTGTCTTCTTTGTTATCTAACTTTCACCTGTGTCGTTTTTGTTCTATGCCATGGATTCACCCGGAACTCATAGTGATCCTATGTACAACTGCTCTGAAACCTGCTTTATCTTGTGCCAACTGTACTGTCTCTGACACACCAACTCTAATTACCCCAGTCACTGAATAAATCGATCTCATTGATGGTCTACCTCTCTTTCTCCCTCCCTCTACCCTTCCAATCATGATATCCTTCTCCAAGGACCAGTCCTTCCTTGCAACATGCCCAAGGTATGTCAAATGAACCCTAAGAATCTTTGGCTCCAAGGAACAGCTTGACATCCCTATCTCCAGGATTAACCTGTTGTACATAGGGGTTTTCAGAGACCTCCTATTTCAGAAGTGGGTGGCCAATCCTTCTTCCTAGTCTGTCTTAATCTGCATGTTCAGATTTAGAGAAGTATCAAACAAACCAGTATTTTACAGAAAAAGTGAAAGATATATCTGTTATTGTGTGTCAACACTCTTGGCACCAGTAGCCAGGAGATTAAAAGACGTATTGCCATGGGAAAGTCTGCTGTGAGGGACCTCTCCAAAGTACTGAAGAGCAATGGTGTCTCTCTGGAGACTAAGGTGTGTCTTATAGAGTCCATGGTCTTTGCAATCACTTGTTATGCATCAGAGAGTTGGAAATGACCAAGGAGGATAGGAGAATTGATGCCTTTGAGCTGTGGTGCTGGAGAAGAGTATTGAGGGTACCGTGGACTGCTAGGAAAACAAACAGATTTGTCCTGGAAAGGGTTAAAGTGAGTAGCTCCTTAGAGGCAATGATTTTGATGCTCAGTCTAACATACTTTGGACATGTTGTAAGGAGGGACCGGTCCTTGGAGAGGGACATCATGCTTGGGAAGGTAGAGAGACAGTGAAGGAGGGGAAGGCTCTCTATGAGGTGGATTGATTCAGTGACTGAGGTAATCAGGATGGGTGTGTCAGAGACAGTGTGATTGGCAAAGGACAGAGCAGAGTTTAGGGCTGTTGTACATAGGGTCGCTATGGGTCACAAGTGACTCGACGGCACATAACAACAACAATGATGAACCTGTTTGTTCTCCTAGCAGTTCATGGTATATTCAACACTCATCTCCAGCACCACAACTAAAAGGCATCAATTATCTTTTCATGTGAAATCAATGATATTGTTCTATAGTTTCCACACTCTGTAGGGGCACCTTTCTTTGGAATGGGAACAAAGATAGATCTCTTCCAGTCAGTTGGCCAAGTGGTTGTTCTCCAGATTTCTTGGCACAACTTAGTGAGCACATCCAGGGCAGCATCTGTTAGCTGAAATATGTCAATTGGTATACCATCTATTCTTGGGGCCTTATTTTTTGCTATTTCCTTCAAAGTAGCTTGAATTTCTTCCTTCATCACCATAGACTTTTGCTCATAAGTTCTTTTATTAAATTCTTCTGTGTCTGCCAATTCTTTTCGATACAGTGACACAGTATTTTCTTTCCATCTTCTTTTGATACCTCCTGGATGATTTAGTACTCTGCTTAAAGCATCCTTGATTATAGCAACTCAAGGTTTGAATTTGTTCTTCAGTTCCTTGAGCTTAAGAAATGCTGAGCAAGTCAGGCCCATTTGATTTTCTGACTTCAGCTCCTTACACATTTCATTGTAATATTTTACTTTGTGATCCCTCACTGCCTTTTGAACTCTTCTGTTCAGCTCTTTAGTATCTTGAATTCTTCCTTGTGGTTTGGCTTCTCTGCATTTCAGTGCAATATTCAGAGTTTCTTCTGACATCCATTTTGGTCTTTTTCTCCTCTTCTGTCTTTGTAGTGAACGTTTGCACTCTTCTTGGATGATACCCTTGATATCCTCCCACATCCTCCCACAACCCATCTGGTCTTCGCTCATTCATGTTCAATGCCTCAACCTGTTCTTCAGATGGTTCTGAAATTCAGGTGGGATAGACTCAAAGTTATATTTTGGTTCTCATCAATTCGGTTTAATTTTCTGCACCTTCAGCTTGAACTTGCATATGAGCAGTGGTGGTCTGTTCCACAATCAGCTCCCGGACTAGTTTTCCCAGCTGATATTGTGATTCTCTAGCCATTCTTTCCACAGATGTAATCGATCTGATTCCTATCCATACAGTAAGGGAGATCCGTGTGTATAACCTGCGTTTATGTGTCTTAAAAAACATCTCATCTCACCAATGCCTACCATGTCAATATAAATGGTTTCTGTTTCCTCCTTATAGTCTCTGAAAATCCTTTGGAGGGTCAGCTGTGAGTCCATTCCACCTAGGCAGCACATAATAACATCATTAGGTTTCCTATTGGTCAAATCATGAAGGTTTCTGATTCCTATAAGGAACTTTCTTCTGGATGTTCTACTGAACAGTGCTGCTATAGAGTCCTCTCATAACATCTAGTAAATTGCGAAACCATAAGCCAAGCACTCAATTTCATACACAGTATATGCTAATTAGAAAGAGTAGTTTAAGCTTCGGCCTTCCTCAGGATAAAGACGTGGTATTCTGCTACCATGAAGGTTACAGCCTTGGAAACACCATAGGACAATTCAACTCTGTGATTTAGAGTCACATTGAGTGAGAATTGACTTGGAAGCAGTGATTTTGGGGTTTGGTTTAAATGTTACTTAAACATCTTAGAACTATTGCTTTTAGCTGTCTTCAGAATAAATGAGAGATAGGAGGCAGAGGACTATTTTAAAGAAAAACAAAGCTACAAATTCTATTGCAATGAGTCTATTTATCATTGAGGATCTAGGCCAATGGTAACAAAATTGCCTGCTTTAGTTCTTAATTTACAATATCCATGAAATTTCATTGTTACTCCTGCTATGATATTTATAACTCAGAACTTTATTTATTTGACACAGTTATGGGTCTTATCAATTATGGGCCAGATGAATAAGTTCAGCCACATGTTATACACTACCTTTTCGTTTCGCTACAAAGGAATTCACTACATGTTCTTTCCCCAGAAATACCACAGTACACAGATCTTCCAGTGGACTTGAGGCAAATCTCTGACTAGTTTCTGCCCCTCTGCTTGAATATCTCCAGAGTTATTGAAACATATAAATAAATGAACAAGTAAGATAAGTACAAAGGCACTTGTAAAATATCATACAGGTTTATACATAAGACTATTTTAACAGTAATTTGTAGGTAAGCCTATAAATCAATTGTTGAAGGTTGGTAGGCTCAGAATATGAAAAGCTTTCTCAGACTAATAATTAACTCACCTGTTCTGTTGCTTATCACATTGGAACATCTGTCTTTTCTGTTAATGTTTTAAATTCAATTGAGAGATATCATTTAAGTTTGTTTACATTCCAAGAAGTCAGTGAGGCTGGAACACACATGCTATCTGCTAGTCCTTTGCTCCTGCCTTGTCCCTTCTTCCTGCCTGTGCTGTGGTCTCCAATTTAGATTTATTTTTACTCTCCCATATCTCTAGGAGAAACTGATGTTTGATGTAAGAACATCTCCTTACAAAAGAAAATGGCTATATTTAATTAATGAGGAACTATAGGAAGAACAAAGAAAATATATTTGTTACAGAATCCATAATTTCCAATCCTAAAATTATATAGTCAGGATCTAAGTATATTATTATATTATTATGATACCTAAGTTACTCTATCTGTGTTTCAGGCTTTTTACTCTGTGGATCCAAACAAACTGTGGCTGACTCTGAGAAGAATGTGAATCACAAAACAGTTGATTATGATTATGAGAAATCTATCCTTGAACCAAGAGGCAGTCATCAGAACAGAGGAAGGAGATACTGCATGGTTTAAAATCGGGAAGGGTGTCCACCAGGAATGTATTCTGTCTCCATACCTTTTCAATCTATATGCAGAACAGATCATCCAGGACACTGGGCTGTTCAAGGAGGAATGTGGCATCAGGATTGGAAGAAGATTAATCAACAATTAGCCTTATGCAGATGACACAATCCTGCTTGCTGAAACTGAGGAGGACCTGAAGTGCTTCCTTCAGAAGGTCAAGGACTGTAGCCTTCAATATGATGGATTGAAGCTCAACATCAAGAAAACAAAGATTCTCACCACTGGGCCAATTGGCAGCATCAGTATGGATGGTGAAGAGATCAAGATTGTTAACAGTTTTAGTTTATTTGGTTCCACAATCAACACTCTTGGTAACAGCAGCCAGGAAATCAGGAGATGACTTGCCTTGGGAAAGTCAGCTGTCAGGGACATCTCCAGAGTACTGAAGAGCAATGATGTCAGTCTATAAACTAAGGTGCACTGATGCAGGCCAGAGTCTTCACAATTGCTTGCTATTTGTCAGAAAGCTAGACAATGACTGGGCATGATGTAAAGATAATTAATGACTTTGAGCTGTGGTGCTGGAGAAGAGTATTGAATATACCATGGACTGCTAGAAGAGCAAACAGTTTCATCCTGGAGAGGTTGAAGCCTGCTTCGTCTGACATACTTTGGGCATGTTGCAAGGAGGGATCGGTCCTGGGAGAGGGACATCATGTTTGGAAGGGTGGAGGGACAGCAAAAGAGAGAAAGAATCTAGCAGAGATGGATCAATTCAGTGACTTGGGTAATGGGAGTAGGTGTATCAGAGACAATAAGGTTGGCACAGGATAGAGCAGGGTTTAGGACTGTTGTACACAGAGTTGCTATGAGTCGCAAGTGACTCAATGGCACATAACAACAACAACTGTTCTATTGTATGGCTTCTATGTTCTACTGGCTTAGTGGAAAGAAGCTGCATTGCAATCCCAAAGGTATGAGGTTCGAACTCACCAGTAGCTTCATAGGAGAAGGATGTCCAGTTGAAAACCCACTGGAAGGTCAGTTATGGGTCAGTTCTGGCTCCGTGGCACACAACAACAATCTAGTCTATTTAGACTCCATATTAGTATATCTGATATATTTCTGTTTGTTGTTGTTATTAGGTATCATTTAATGAAACATAACTTATAATGACCCTACAAAAAACATATCTGAACCCTGCCCTATCCTGTTTTATCCTCACAATCCCTGGCACACTCAAGTCTCTTACTGTATTCACTGTGTCAATCCACTTGTGTGAGGATCTTCCTCTTTTTTGGACTCTCCACCTTGCCATGTATGATGTCCTTCTCTGAGGATTAGCTTCTCCTAGCAACATGCACTGAGTATGTGAGATGAAG
>NW_006399785.1:7638854-7641635 GCF_000299155.1 Elephantulus edwardii
TGGCCAACGGTGGCCTACATCAGGTCCTCGTGGCAGACAGGACTGACAGGCCCCAGCTCCCAGCTGGAAACAAAGGAGGACGCTTCAACGATTTAGATCCTCCAAGAAGAGCTGTGGGTGAGCATTAACATTACTGGTAAGTATATTTGTTTTCTCCTGAAGCTTTATAATTTTTGCCTCCAAGGTACATTCTGGCTGCACATACTCTAAGACCTATGTGTTTATTACTTTATTAGTTTACAGAACAGTCAGCACTCATCTCCAACACCACAGGTCAAAGAATCAATTCTTCCTTCGTCCTTATTCATTGTTCAGCTCTCAATAGCATAGCAAGTGATGGAAAAAAGCATGGCCTGAATCAGGCACACCTTAGCTTTAACATAAATCTTACATCCTCATTTCAAAATAATTTCTAATTAAATAAGGAGCTCTGTGGCATAGCTACACGCTAAGCCACTAAATGAAAATTCTGCAGCTCAAATATATCAGCTGTTTCTCAGAAAGAAAGATAGGCAGTCTCTATGGAAAAAGATTTGTTGTTGTTGTTGTTTTGTACCAGCAAGTCAACTATGACTCATGTTATTGTTGTTGATTGCCTTTGAGTCGAGCATGACTCCTAGCGACCCTATGAACAAAAGGCCCAAAGCCCCTCTACAACTACTGACATTTATCAAAGTTCATAGAGTTCCCAGAGGCATGTTGTTAAGGAAGTGGGTGCCACTCCTGCTTCTAAACCTGTCATAGAATATTACAAGTTGGGTTGCTGTGCATCACTGGCATATGTACAGCAGTCTAAACACTTTTCTGTCCTGAGCCAGTCTCACTAATTTCGACAATCCAACCCTCATCACCCCAGTTACTGTATCAATCCATCTCATCTGGGGTCTCCCTCTCCTGTGCTGTCTTTCCACCCTTCTAAACATGATGTCCTTTTTCCAAGGACAAATCTCTGCTAGCAACCCTATAAACTACTAATCTGAACCTTACACAACCCTGTGTCATTCTCAGGGCTGTTGGTTCTAGCCAATTATGATGGTCTCTAGGTCAGTCCATTTTATTGAGTGTCTTCCTTTCCTTTGCTGACCTTTCCCAACATGATAAGTCTATCTAAGGATTGGATTCTCCTGAAAATATTCCTAGAGTAAATGAGAAGAAGTTTGATCGTCCTTGCCTTGAAAGAGCACTCTGGTTCTACTTCTCTCTTTCCATCACTTGTCTGTCATTTGGTTGTGCTGTGGTGACTTGTGTGTTGCTGTGATGATGCAAGCTGTGCCACCACTATTTCAAATACCAGCAGGGTCAGCTGTAATAGACAGATGTCTGTGGAGCTTCCAGACTAAGATAGACCAACAAGCAAGACGAGTCATTCACTCCCGAAATAGCAAGCCTTTGAAACTATATGGACAATGAGAGAGCATTGTTGGTGATAGCTCGAGATGATGAACCCCTCAGGTTGGAAGGCCCTCACATGGCAACTGGGGAAAGAGAGTGTACCATAATGATGCAGATAGAGCAAAGCTTTCACCCAGTAAAGTACTTTCATTTATTAACATAGCAAGGCGCAAAGTTAGGAGAAACAGCTGCAAGCATATAGTAATAATAATTGAAAAAATACAGCCTCATAAACCCAGAGCATCTCTTCGACTCAAGGACGGTGAAACTTCATCTCATTATGTTGGGCATATTTTAAGAAGGAACTAATTCTTGGAGAGAAACATCATGCTGGGAAAGATAGAGAATCAACAAAAGAGAGGAAGATCCTAGGCAAAATTTATTGACATTGAGGCTGCCACACTGGTCTTAAGCCAGAGGTCATGAAGAGGTTAAATACAGGGCAAGCTTATATCTATTGTTCAAAGGGTCACTTTAATCAGCCTACTTGAAGGCATATGACACAGCAGAAACTCTACAGAGAAACACTGTGAGTCAGAACTGACTCAAGGGCAACGGATTTGAATTTTAATTAGTTTAATTTCTTTTAAAAACATTTATGAATTTTTTTTCATCCAAATAACTCAGATACCATCAGGGACTTTTAGTCAACTATTTCTATTTCAGAGAGATGAAGTGAATTTCCCAAGGTCACAGATTGATATATAGAGAGAGACAGAGCTAGAACTAAAATTTCACTGATGTTTTCTGTGAAGACTTTCATATAACTTGTAATCTGCAAATCAATATGGGTATTATTGGTACCCATTTGGCTTAACCCTTCCAAGGTTACTTCCTGATTAAGTTTCTGTAAATATTTGGACTCTATCAAACATTCACATAATTTAAATATATATTGGGTTGTTCTTGGAGTATTGTAGAGTCAGAATAGATGTTTCTCCTACAGAGGGGCTGGTGGATTTGGATTACATATCTTTTCATTGGCAAAACAGTTCCTTAATGCTAAGCCAACAAAGATCCCCACATAAATGTACACAACATACATATTGAAAAACGAGAGAGCTCTGGTGGCCGATTGGTAAGAATTTGTGCTGCAATGCTGAAGGCATGCCACTAGAATCCACCGGCACCTCTGCAGGAGAAGGATGGGCAATCTCCTCCCACGTGACTGCTGTCTCTGAAAACCCACTAGACGGTCAGTTGTGAGTTATCTTCTACTCGACAGTAAACAACACACACAACATTGTAAAGAGAGCAAGGGCCATGTTGTTGTTGTTGTTATTGTTATGTGTCATCGAGTCGCCTGCGACTCATAGCGACCCTATGTACAACAGCCCTAAACTCGGCTCTGTCCTGTGCCAATCGCACTGTCTCTGACACTCCCATCCC
>NW_006399785.1:7643340-7644546 GCF_000299155.1 Elephantulus edwardii
ATCCATTTTGGTCTTTTCTTCCTCTTCTGTCTTTGCAATGACCATTTGCATTCTTCCTGGATGATACCCTTGATATCCTCCCACAACTCATCTGGCCTTCGAAGGGCCATGTAGGATGGCTATATCTGACCTTTATCAACTTATCAAATGGGAACTATCCCCATCAACACCATCTATATAAAAAAAAATTCCCATAAGATCAAACATGTCCCCAAGTTCCTGTATCTACTTCTACTCATCTAAACATCAATCTTACTGCTTTGCTGGGTTCAAAACCCTATGTGATAGCTCACAGATCACACAGAACTATACTGGGGTAATCAAATAATCCAGGTTACTGGCAGAAAATAGTCAGGACAGCTTCTAAAATGCAGGTGCAGACACTTCAGTCTCGAGCCTCACATCCTTAGATCAGTGTTGCAAAGCTCTCAGTCCTGCCAATATTGGCTTCTCTCCCAACCAAATTGTCCAACAAACTTGGGAAACGGCTCTTAGATTAGCTCTGATTTTGTCCTTGTGATGGGGGAAGTATCCAGCTCCATCTAATGTCAAGTCCCGGATCCTCTGCTTCACCTACGGTTGCTGCCGCCTTAGGAGAAAGAGTGTCTAGTCCTGAAGGACATCGTACATTCCCGTGCTGCTGCTGCTTCTCTTCTTTGCCGGTGGAAAAAGTCGACTTTGCTGTTGTAGCTGATCAATTCATTGGCGAGCCTAGCCAATCTTCTTGTAGATTGGTGAGACTGACCAATCCCCTGTAGAATGGTGAAATAGCCAATACTCTCACGGATAGGCTAATGTGTACCATTCACATATCCCACATGGCGGAATCAAGTTCAGTGACTAGGAAAGCTATATTGAAATATAAACTCCATGTATAGATAGACTATAGAGTAGATGATAGGTAGATAGATAGATAGATAGATAGATAGATAGATAGATAGATAGATAGATAAAGGTTGATATCACATAACTTAGTGAGCTTAGTGGTAAGTAGTTATGCTGCCAAGACAAAGCTTTGCAGTTTGAATCTACCAGCTGCTTCACAGTAGAAAGATGGGAAATTTCTTCCTATGTGATTTATAGCCTTTGAAAATTGACTGGTGGGATTACTATGAGTCAGTTCCAATTCAATGATGAGAAAGAGAGAGAGGAGAGAGAAGAGAGAGAAGAAAGGGGAAGAGGAAGAGAAAGAAAAGAGAAGAGAAG
>NW_006399785.1:7644840-7646308 GCF_000299155.1 Elephantulus edwardii
AGAAGAGAAGAGAAGAGAAGAGAGGAGAGGAGAGGAGAAAGAGAGAGATTGAGTCTCTGACCATCCACCTTTCTGATTAGCATAGTTTCATCCCTAGGTCTAGCTCATCCTGACACCAGGGTCAAACATGTGTGACAAAGTTTCTATGCCTCTATAGAACACCCTGGTTATACTTTTTTCAAGACATACTTGTTTGCTCTTCAGGCAGACCTTAGGGTATTCAGCACTGTTTTTCAACATCACAATCCAAAGGCTTTATTCCTTTTTCTTTCATCTTTATTCATTGTCTAATTTTCAGAGGCACACAAAGCAATTGAAAATGGCTTGGAGGAGAGGAACTGTAGCTCATTGTTGCAGTTATTGTGTCAATCCCTTTCCTTGAGGGTCTTCCTCTCTTTCTCTGACCCTTTTCTTTACCAAGCCTGATGTCTACTTCTATGAGGTCTCTTAATAACTTCCCCAAAATATGTGAGCTGAAATTTCACCATCCTTGTCTCTAAGGAAGGTGTGGGTGTGATTATATATATATAATTATCTATATAATTACAATTAATATACTTGGATCAGGAAACAGTCGTCAGAACAGAGCAGGGAAACACTGCATGATTTAAAATCAGGAAGGGAGTTTGTCAGGGAGGCATCCTGTGTCCATATCTTTTCAATCTATGTGCAGAACAGATCATCTGGGAGGCTGGGCTGTATGAGGAGAAATGTGGCATTAGGATTGGAGGAAGACTCATCAACAGTCTATGTTATACAGATGACACAACATTGCTTGCTGAAACTGAGGTGGACCTGAAGTACTTGCTGTAGAAAGTCAAGGAATGTAGTCTTCAATATAAATTGGAGCACGACATCAAGAAGACAATGTTTCTCATCACTGGTCCAATTGGCAGCACCATGATGAATGGAGAAGAGATTCTTAATAGTTATAGCTTGCCTGGCTCCACAATCAACATTTTTGCCACCATCAGTCATGAATTGCATTAGGTAAATCTGTTGTCAGGGAACTTTCCAGAGTACTGAGAAGCAAAGAAGTCAGTCTAGAGACTAAGGTGCACCTGATCCAGGACATAGTCTTCTCAATTAATTCCTGTGCATCAGAGAACTGTATAATGACTAAGGATGAGAGAAGAATTGATGTCTTTGAATTGTGGTATTGGAGAAGAGTCTTGAACATACCATGGACTGCCAAGAAAAGAAATGAAACCAAGTTTCTCTTTGGAGACTAGGAATCTGAAGCTCCATCTTACTTACTTTGGGCATGTAGCCAAGATGTACTGGTCCTTGGACAAGGACATCATGCGTGTAAGGGTGGAGAGACAGCACAGGTGAGGAACACAATGGATGAGATAGATTGATACAGTGACTAAGGAAATGGGGGTAGGTGTGTCAGAGTCAATGAGATTGACTCAGGACAGGGCAAGCTTCAGAGCTGTTGTGCATAGGGTCACAATGGGTTGCAGTC
>NW_006399785.1:7648908-7671507 GCF_000299155.1 Elephantulus edwardii
TTGGGAGGGTGGAGGGACAGCGCAGGAGGGGAAGACCCTCTATGAGATGGATTGATTCGGTTACTGGGGTAATCGGAATGGGTGTGTCAGAGGCAGTTCTGTTTGCGCAGGATAGAGCACGGTTTAGAGCTGTTGTGCATAGGGTCACTATGAGTCGGAAACGACTCGATGGCACATAACAACAACATGTTATAATTTTATCTATGTATGTATGTATATTTGTTGTTATTTTGTGCCATCTGTTTTGAACCAACCCATTGCTGATTCTCCAGCAGAGAAAGTAAATTTCATAGAGGAGACTGTTCATCCTTTTCCCACAAGAGCAGCAGGTGGATTTGAAATCCCATTTCTTCAGGATGGCAATGCAGTTCCTTACCACTAGGCTACCAAAGCTCTTGATTTCACCAGAATGAGTCGATTCTGACCTGCTAGTAAATCACAACTCTGTGTGTGTGTGTGTGTGTGTGTGTGTGTGTGTGTGTGTTTGTGTTTGTGTGTGTTCGTGTGTGCGCGCGCATGCGCGCTCACGCGCGCTCACGCACATATCTTTCCTATACATTCTCTTTCCTGTGGGTCATCTCCTATTTATCTTATTCATGGATTGTAAAACTACTTGCAAATGTCTAAAATAAGTAAGAAGCTCAGAGGCCACCTTCAAAACAGAGGTAGAGGAAATAGAAACAAAACCCCACATTTTCATGGAAGCAGGAAATCAAACCAGTTCAGCTTTTTTTTTTTAATGAAGATTTTTGGTTTTGTTTTTCAGATTAATAAAGATCAAAATACTATAGACAAGCTAAATGTTCAGGAATTTGAGGTTATCAGTTGACACTTTGCAGGTAAATGCCTCCAGCTCCACCAGCAGGCAAACACAACACGAAGGGAATTATTCATAAGGTTGTCTTTACAAACATCTCCTTAACACATTTTTAGGAAAACGAATTTTAGCCACCACAAATACGTAGATGTAGGGATGTGTTGTGTTCATAACAATTTCATGGCAATCTGTAGATTCCCAAGGATGGAATGCCAAAAATGAACAGGACTCCTACTCAGTTATGAGATGAGATAATGTCGCAAAGTGGGCAGAACATGAGATTTGCAGTCTGAAGAATTGGCTCTTGTAATAAATAAAATTGAACTGCTGGAGCGCAGGAACAGAATCAAGACCAGCAACATAAAGAAAGATAAATAATAAAATATGCGTCATTTGAGGAAATGGGTAGCATGAATATAACTAATCCCTTGAACTATGTCCTGAGTTCCTTCTACAATGGTGATAAAATTTTTCTTCTTTGACCAAAGATAAAGTAATCTGTCATCTGAGAAACAGAACAGTTAATTCATCTCAGCAACTGTGTGCAGAGATGAGCTGGGCCATCAGGAAGCCTCCAGAGGATAATGTGTGTTGTTACTTTGTTGCTCCCAAAGATATTTTGTCATGCAGTCCATCAAGTTAAATGATCAACATTTTTGTAGATTTTCTTTGATGGGATTCGGAAGCAGTTTCTAAGGCTTTGTCACACTCTCAAATTAGTGGTGCTGCTAACTAATTGCTTGAATTCTGTTTATTACAACATGAAAGTATACATGAAAATGGGTAGAAATGGTCATTGGAGACAAAGGTTTGAATATTGGTTTTAAAATTAACTGCTTGCCTCTGTTTTTCTTGTATCATCAGCAATGCTACAGAGGACAGAAGTAAGAGCAGAGGTTTTTGCTTATACACTTAGGTGACCTCAATCTGAAATGATTTCTAAAACTGCCACAGTGACTTCACTGTGACAAGAATGTACTCACAGAACATACAACATCCCACTTTTTCCATTTTCAATGTTGGACCGGCATTCTCAACCCACACTTGGAATTTCTCCACCCCTCCTTCTTCATTCATTTCTCCTTTCAAATGTTGTATGCATTCACCTCCCCCAATATGAATGCAAATTACTATGCAGGCAAAGAGAATGAGCTGTTGTTTTATTCATTTTTGCCTATGCACATTTACAATATTTGTGCCATTTTTTATTGCAAATAGTGTTTGCATTAAATATGCATTAAATAAACCAATACTTGAAATATTGTTGTGATCATGGATAACTTAATTCCTAACTGTACGCCTTGTTGTTCTTGTTGTGTACCGTCGAGTCAGAACAGACCTATAATGGACCATCCAGCAGGTTTTCAGAGACAGAAAATTGCACAGGAGGAGACTGTCCATCCTTCTCTCACAGAACAGCTTAGATGTATATTTAAGTAAGTATCCAGGGATTGAAGAGATGATGACATATAATGGTTAAGAATGTAAATGCAGGAAACAGATGAAGATCAAATGCTAGATCCGCAATATGACCCTGGCAGGCTTCTCAATCTCTGTTGTTGTTGTGAGGTGCTGTCAAGTGTAGTACAACTTGTAGTGACCCTATGACAAAAGATCTGAAACTAGTCTTATCAGGCACCATCCTCACACTTCCTGACACACACGAACCCATTTGTAGCACTCACTGTATCAATCTACCTGGTTGAGGGTCTTCTCCTTTACTGACTATCCACCCTTCCCAGCGTCATGTCCGTCTCCAAGGAATAGCACCTCCTAGTATGTCTAAAGTGTGTAAGGTGAAACTGCATCTTTCCTGCCTCCAAAGAACACTCCTCTGCATCCTCTGTTCTGCTCATTCTCTTGGTTGACCATGGGATGTTCAGTGCTCTTCTCCAACACAACACAAAGGTGTCAATTCTTTTCCCGTCATACTTGTTCACTGTCCAGCTCTCAGATGTATAGCAAGTAATTGGTAAGACTATGGCCTGAATCTGGCACATCTTAGTCTTCAAACCGACACCGGTGTTCTTCAATAATTTGGAAAGGTCCCAAACTGCTGACTTTCCCCAGTGCAATGCCTCTCCTTATTTCCTGACTGGAGGTACCAAGGGTATTCATTGCGGATTTCAACAAGATGAAGCTTTTAACAATTTCAGTCTCCTCTCCATCCATCATGACACTGCCTAGTTCAGTGGTAACAATCTTTGTTTTCCTGATGTTGAGATGCAATCCATTATTAAGGCTGTGTTCCTTGATTTTTGCAAAACGTGCTTCAAGTTCTCCTCACTTTCAGCAAGCAAGTTTGTCATTACAACAGAGTGCAACAGTTTTCTCACATTAATATTTCTCACAGCTGGGGGATTAGAACTAGTGGGTAAAACGTTATGCTACCAAGCCAAAGGTGAATGATTTTAATCTGCAGCCCTCAGGCCTGGTTTTAATTGTTTTTGTTCAAACATTCTTCTAAGTGGTATAGTGCTGGTCTGTCCATTGGCTGTACAGAAGTAACTCATGGTTGCTGTGATGCTAAACACTGTGACAATGATGTGCCTAATGTGATAATGGTTACCCATGGTGGAAAGTGTTTGATGGCACTCTTAAACTAAAACAAGCTTGGAAGTAGGAGTGGCATCCACTTCTGAAGTAGCTTGCCTCTGGAAACTATGAACTAGGAGAAACTATGAAAGTTATTCAAGTGTTCAGGTCTTTTGTTTGTAGAGTCAGTATGAGTTGTCTATGACTCGACAGCACTTAAGAACAAGAAGGGGATCCAAAATGTCAAGTGTTTCAGTAAGAAGTCTAACACTTAACCCACTGCCCAGAGTCGGTTTCAACTCATCGTGACCCTCCTCCATCCAGCTGTCAAGGCTGATCGAGGAGAGAGATGCTGTTGGATTCAAGCCACCTGAGAGACCAGGCATTTAGTGAGCAGAGAAACACATCATGCTGCCAGGACTCCTTTAAATACCATAAGGTGTGCATATTGTGCAGCTCAAAGCAGTTCCTCGATAGATTGTGGTAGTAATAATTACAATTACAAAAATTTTCTTTTTTTCTCCCTTCCTGTCATTGTGTTTTTATGTGCCTTCTCCTTAACTCACTCTTACACCCCTCCAGTCAGAAGTTACTCATAGCTGGGCCTTCAGTGTATTTCTGAGGCTATAAAAAGCATGGGAGGATACTGTTTCTCTTTCTCCCTGGTGGGTTTCAACTACCAGAGAGACAATACGTTTGGATTAACAGTGCAACTCCCTGTGCCCTATTTTTCAAGGACATTCATTCCAACTCATTTTGTTAGGTGCCATGCAGTCGATTATGACTCCAAGCAAACCAATGAACAACAGATCTAAACCCTGCCTATTCTGTGCCATCCTCAACATCCCTGATATACTTTGAGTCCCTTGCAACAGTTATTCCTTCGATCCATCTTGTTGAGATCTTCTTCTCTTTGATTGACCTTCTACCTTTCCAAGCACAATATCCTTTTCCAAAGATCACCATTGTAACAAAATGCTCAAATTGTGTGAGGCAGTTTTATCACCCTTGCCTGTAAGGAGCACCCTGCTTGAACTTTATCCAAGGTGTATTTGTTTGTTCTTTTGGAAGTCAATGTACTCTTTACCTACACCACAGCTCAAAGGCATCCATTCTTCTTCTGTCATCAATATTCACTGTCCAATCATCAGAAGGACAGAAATTGCTGAAAACACCACAGTTTGAAGCAGACATTGATATCATTGTTTCTCAGCAATTTGGAGAGGTCCCTGACTGCAGACTTTCCCAATGCAATGCATCTTCTGATCTTCTGACTGCTGATACCAAGAGTGTTGATTGTGGATCCAAATGAGAGAAAGTCATTGATAATTTCAATCTTTTTTCCATTTATTATGATGTTGCCTATTGGTCCAGTGGTGAGGATTTTTGTTTTCTTGACTTTGAGATGTAATCTCCATTGTCAGTGTTAGTCTCAGATCTTCTGCACCAAGCATCTCAGGTCTTCCTCTGCTTGAGAAAACAAAGTCTTATCTGAATAATGTAGGCTGTGGATAAGTCTTCCTCAAATCCAGGTACCATATTCTTGTTCATAAATCCCAAATTCTTGTATTATTTGCTAAGCATATAGTTTGAATAGATATGAGAAAGGACACAGCCCTGAGACAACTTTCTTGATTTTTAAACCATGCAATGTTTCCTGAGTCTATTCGCAGAACACTCTCTTGACTTAGGTATAATTAAGTGTTCTGGGAGTCCCATTCTTTTCAATATTAACCATACTTTGTTATAATTCACTAAGTCAAATACTTTCACATAGCCAGTTAAATCCAAATAGACATCTCTCATACTGTCTGCTTTCAGCCAAGAGCCAGCTGAGATGAGCAATGATATCCCTATTGCTATGGCTTTTTCTGAATCTAGATTGAACTTCTGGCAATTTTCTGTTACAGTACTGTTCTGGACATTGTGGATAATCCTCAATAAGATTTTATTTCTGTGTGATATTAATAATATTGTTGGATACTTCTGTTGGATCACTTCTTTTGGGAATGGAAACAAATATGGACCTCTACCAGTTAGTTGGCCGGGCAACTATCTTTGAAATTTCTTGACACACTATGACGAGCACATCCAGGATTGCATCTGTTTGTTGAAACATGTCAATTGGTATTTCATAAATTCATGGGCACTTATATTTTGCCAATTCCTTCAGCGTAACTTGAGCTTCTTCCTTAATTACCATTGGTTATTGATCATATGCTACCTCCTGAAACGGTTATGTGTAAATGAATTATTTTTGGTATAGTGATTCAGTGTATTCCATCTGACTTTTTCTCTAAAAACAAAACATCTTTCTAGATTGCTCAAGATTTTTCTCATAGTATCCTTCAGTATTGCCACTCGGGGCTTGAATTTATTCTCAGTTCTTTCAGTTTTCTAATTTCAAATCTTGCACGTTTTATTATAATACTTTGTTTTATCTTTTCTAGTTTAATTTTGAAATCTTCTGTTCATCTCCTTGACTTCAGTATCATTCCAGTGCAATTTTCAGGATCTCTTCTGAAATCTATTTTGGTTGTTTCTTTCTCCTCTGTCTTTGTAATGATCTTCTGCTTTCTTCACGGATCTTTGATGTCATTCTATATCTTATTGAACTCACAGCAACTCCAAATACCAGAGACTCAAATCATGATCAATTCAAGGCTAGTCTCACCATCTTTTCTGTGCTTAAAATGCATTGCTGCAGTCATTGTGCCAGTTCATCTCATTGAGGATCTTTCTCTTTTTCACTGACCCTCTAGTTTTGAAAGCATGATATTCTTCTTCAGGGCCATAGACCTGCCTGACAACATGCTCAAACTATGTAAAACTAAATCTCACCTTCCTTGTTTTTTTACTTGTTTTTAAATGTTTTGTTGATATTTGTTTTGTTTTTTGTAATTAATTTTAATGAAAGTTTACAGAGACAGGGTTTCCGGTCATTCATTGTTGTACTTTTCTCCCTACCTACCCCCTCCTCCACTATTCACTCTTCTCCTTGAAAAGAAAGAAAACTTCTTTCATTGTTATGCAATCCCTCCCCACCCCAGTTCACTCCACTATGCAGCCTTCACTCTGGGCTTCTGTAGTGATAAGAATACCCATTCATATTTGCCTTTTAAACAGATCTCTCCTGAAACAGAGGAGGGAGAGAACCGTTTAAAAGAGAGATATAACTGGGTATTTCTGTCATCACAGGAGACTAGAGCGAGGGCTACATGGTGGAGGGGACCTCGGGGAGGGTTTGTAAAACAATGAAAGAATCTTTTCTTTTACTTTTCCATAATTTTTGGACTCATGTACTTATAACTTGTTAGTCAAATTTGTGTCTTCTAGGTTGCAACACCCCCATGATACATCTTCAAGGATATGAACATGTACGGCCAAGCACAATCAATAAGAGTGCATCTAAATTCCAAAATCAATCTCCATAATAGTCTATGTGTTTCCTACTGCCAAAGGGGCCCTTTAGAGTAGTGAGAGAAGATCTTCACCCTGAAACCCACAGCGTCCCTTTTCAGCAGGAAGTAGCTAAGAGAATACACCATCCCCTTTTCCTTATGACTCAGGGTGAAGTCCCTCTCAGGGAGGAGTGATAGGGAATGGCAAAGGATACACTGACAAAGAAGATTAATCAGAACTGGCTTTGACAAGCACTGTGGCATTTGGACAAGAACAAACTGGGAGGAGGGTGGAGAGAATAGTGCAACAATGAATGAATGGAAACCCAAAATCTCTGTAAATGTTTATGAAAATTAATAAAATATAATTATAGAAAAAAAAGAAAATTAATAAAATATAATTATAGGAAAAAAAAATAAACAGATCTCTCGCTCATCTGGTTCAGTGCAATATACTTCATTCCTCCTCTCCTTTTCTGTCTTCCCTCTACCCTGATGTCAGTCCCATTTTACAGTAGTGGCCCTATGCAATATTTGTCCTTTTGTGACTGGGATATTTCACTCAGCATAATGTCCTCCAAGGTCATCCATTATGCATAATATTTAGTGAGTTCCTTGTTTTTCAATGCTTTGGTTCCATTGTGTGAATATACCAGAGCTTCTCTATCCATTCATTTGTTCATGGGCACTTGGGTTGTTTCCAGCTCTTTGCTATTGCGAACAAAGCCACGATAAACATGGGTGTGTATATATCTGCTTGGGTGGCAGTTATAGTTTCTTTAGGGTAAATTCCCAGTAGTGGAATTGCTGAGTCAAATGGTATCTCTATTTGCAACTTTGTGAAAAAGCGCCATACTGCCTTCCACAGTGGTTGCACCATTTTACACTCCCACCAACAGTGAATAAAGGTTCTAGTTTCTCCACAACCTCACCAGGATTTGTTGTTTGCTATTCTGCTACATTTTGCTATTCTTACTGGGGTGAGATGATATCTCATAGTTGTCTTGATTTGCGTCTCTTAGAGCTAGGGATTTTGAACATGTTCATGTGTTTGTTTGTCATCTGAATGTATTCTTTGTTGAAGTGTCTGTTCATATCCTGTGCCCTGTTTGGTAAACTGTATTTTATATTAGTTTGCATATAAAATTCAAGTGCAATATGTCTCACAATTTCCGTAATTCACTTTGTATTCCATACAATCATTCCTATACATTGTTTTATAAAATTACTCACCACTATTCCCACGATTACCATGCCTTTTCAGATCCCTGCCAAATCCTCCCCATTTCCTTTATTTTCTCTCTACCCACCACATTGTGCGACCCTGTGATTTCCTCACTGTCCACCTTCATCATCCGTCTGCTCCTGCTCCTTCCCCACTTGGACCCCATATACATTATACTAGTTATCCTTCTATTTTCACAATGGTATCATGCAGTATTTGTCCTTATGAGACTGAGGTAGTTCATTGAGCATAATGCTCTCCAATCTCTCCCAAGTTATGTAGCATTTTTAAAAAATCATTTCTCATGAGTGTTGCGTAGTATTACATTATGTGAATGTACCACAATTTCTCAAGCTATTGGATTTGGTTGGACATTTGGGTTGCTTCATTGTTCTTGTGATTGTGAATAATGCTGCTATGAACATTGGTGTACAAATCTCCATTTATGTTTTAGGTATAATTTACTTAGGATATTTTCCTAGCAATGGAATAGATGGCTCGTATAGAATAAATGTTTTTAAGAAACACTCTGAATGCACTTATTCAAACACAAACTTGTTTGTTCTTTTGGTAGTCTATGTTGGTTTTGTTTGTTGTATACTGTTGAGTCTATTTACTAGTTATCCTTCTATTTTTACAATGATATTATGCAGTATTTGTCCTTATGAGACTGAGTTCACTCAGCATAATTCTCTCCAATATCTCCCAAGTTAAGTAGTATTTTTTTTTAATTGTTGCTCCTGAGTGCTGTATAATATTACATCATGTGAATGTAGCTGACCCTCCAGTGGGTTTTCAGAGGCAGTAAATTGAGATGGAAGAGATTGTTCATTTTTCTCACACTTAGCTGTTGGTGGATTCTAACTGCTTGCCTTCAGGAAGGCAGCACAATTTCTTGCCACTAGGTCACCAGAGGAAATATTTTTCACCAATTCCACAATTAATGGTCATTCTTTGTCTAACTTTCACATACATATAAACAATCGAATGTACTTGACTCTAATATGCCATAAATCTATGTTTCCCTAGAGGGATGTAATTGAGAATATAAGGAAAACATAATACTATTATCTCCTTCTAATTGAATCCCTGCATGTTTTGTCCTGCTCTGACCTTAGTAAGAAGACTAGAGATATGTGAGGCACCTATTATATTGTGATATTCTGTAGTTTAAAATAAATGAGAGCTGTGGAATGAGAAGCAAAGGACCAAGAAGAGAGAAGCAATAATTGTTAATTAAATACAGAGTATAGATAAAGAAAATACAATTTATGACCCCATGCTACTAGACCAATAATGTGATATAATTAACATTAATATGCAAAAAATCATCTAACTCATTGGCATTCCAATCAGAGCTGTTGTCTTGTACACTTAGGTATCTTGCCTCAACATCGTTGCCACAGGTATTTGATGGGAGAGGACATGCAGCTATGTACATGCCACATATACTGTTGTTAGTTGTTAATACTTTCGACTCCAAACTTCTAATAAGCAAGTGTGTCACATATACAATCATCAATATTCACATACATTTCATCAAATTGAAAATACACTGGAGTAACAGGAGACTTTGAAATGAGAATAGAACTGGTTTTATACAAGGCAAAAGAAAACCAAGACACTTAATAGCACATCTTCAGACTTTGTAAATTAAAACCCCTTTTAAAAAATGTTGTTGTTAAGTGTCTTCAAGTCGTAGATGACCCATAGTGACCCTATGAATGAAAATATTGAACACAAAACTTTCATCTTTTCTCCAAGTTCATAGAGTTTTCAGAGTCAAGCTTATTTCGTAAAGTGGATGCCACTCCTGCTTCCAAGCATGTTTTATTCAGGAGATCCATAAAAAGCTACACCCTTGTCTCAAACCCAAAACAGAGAACACATCTCAGCTGAACCCGGCCTGGAAAACTAAAAATTAAGTAGTGTGGAAACCACCAATATGGAATCATTTGTATTTCTTACTTTCAATTTTTAACACACATTGTGTAAAGTTAATTTAAAAGCCACCTGGAAAATTCAGTGTATCATCTGAAAGCGTATTGTCATTGATGATGGTTTAAAATGCCCTCCAGCTGACCCTGACTCAAAGACAAGCAATAAAGAAACAGAAAATGTTTTCCTAATTTTTACCATCCGCAGGATCTCTGCCATGTTCAAGCCAATCATTGCAGGCACTGTGTCATAAACAGTTTTGTTGTAAGGAGATAACAGTTGATTGATTATAGCAAAAGAATTGATGCCTTTGAGCTGTGGTACTGGACAAGAGTGTTGAATATACCATGCACTGCCAGGATAACTGACAAATTTGTCCTAGAGTGGGTGAGCCAAGGTTGTTCTTTGGAGCCTAGGATTCTTTGGCTTCATCTGACATACTTTGGACATGTTGCAAGGAGGGGACCGGTCCTTGGAGAGGGACATCATGCTTGGAAGGGTGGAGGGATAGAGAAAGAGAGGGAGACCATCAATGAGATGGATTGATACAGTGACTGGGGTAATAAGGGTAGGTGTGTCAGAGACAATTCATGTTGGCACGGGATAGAGCAGGTTTCAGGGCTGTTGTACATAGGGTTACTATGAGTCACAAGTGACTCGACACAACATAACAACAACAACATGACTCATACGGATCCCCTGAAAAAAAGATCTGAATTTTACCCTTTCTTAGCTATTCTCATGGTCTCCACTATGTCAAGCTTAGTCTCACAGTTACTGTAGCAATCCATAAATGTTTCTCTGACCTTCCATCATTCCCAGGATTATGGCTTTTTCTAAGAACTGGCCTCTCTTGAAAATATGCCCAAAGTAAGTGATATGAGGTTTCATCAACTTTGCCTCTGAGGAGCATTCTGATGTGACTTCTTCTAAGATATACTTGTTAGTTTCATTGGCAGTTTGTGAGCCACTCAATCTTCCCTATGTATCTGAAAGATGGACAATGAATAAGGATGGAAGAGGGAAAATCAATGCCTTTGAACTGTGGTGGTGTAGAAGAGTTCACAGAGGCATCTATACTCCTTTTATCCTAATTTATTGTCCGACTTTCATATAGCAGAAGCAATTGAAAATACCATTGTTGAAGGTGCAATTTAGTCTTTAAACTGATGTCACTGCTCTTTACACTTTAGGAAGCTACTTAACAGAAGGTTTTCTCAATGAAACATGTCTTTGATTGCTTGACTGCTGCTACCATAGGTGTTGATTGTAGATCTAAGTAAAATTACATCATCAATAATTATTTATTACTGATTTGTTTACACAGTTCCTATATATTGTTTTAAACTATTCATTCACATTCTTTTTCATACAATCATTCTTACGCATTATCATCAACTTTAATCTTTTTTCCATCTATAATAATGCTTATTGGTCTGTTATTGAGAGACTTGATTTACTTGATGTTGAGATGTAATCTAGATCAAAGAAAGTCATCTTTGATCCCCTGCAGCAAGTGTTTTAAGTTGTCTTTAATTTCTACAAGTAAGGTTGTGTCATCACCACATCGCAGGTTGTTGATAATATTCCTCCTGTCCTGATGTTGCATTCTTCTTCATAGAGTTCAGTTTCCCTAGTAAGAAATTTACTTGCTCAGTGTACAGATTGAATAGGTATGGAGAGAAGGTAAAGCCCTGACATACACCTCCCCTTATTTCAAGCCATGAAACCTTGCTCTGTTTAGACAACTGCTTCTTATTCTATGTATAGGTTTCTTATGACAGATATTAAATAGGTATGAATAAAATATGCAACACTGATGCGTACCTTTCCTGATTTTGAGATTGATGCAGTATTCCTTTGTTCTTTTCTGTCAACATATTGGTCTATATATCAATCTAAAACAAGTACAAGTAGGTTTTCGAGGCTTCCCATTCTTCTCAATGTTATCCATAACATTTTATAATTCGTGCAGTCAAATATCTTTTCATATTCTATAAAAAACAACTCAACATCTTTCTGGCTTCTGTTTTAGCCAAGATTCATCTGATATCAGCAGTAATATTCCTTACTCTAGGACTTTGTCTGAATCTAGTTTGAATTTCTAGTGGTTGCATGTTGATTTTTAAATCATCAGCAGCAAGATTATACTTTCATATGATATGAATGAGAGGGATTAAGAAGTTAGATAATGTAATGAAGATAAGGGGTGACATTCACTATAAACAGCAAGTATATAAAATATTTAGATTTAACAAGAAAGAATGAACTCTTTAGATAAAGAAAAACGTAAGGTTCCTCTGATATTTATGCCACATTGTTTTCATAGAATACAACTTCTTGAATAATTTGCTCAGAATACAGATTGAATAGATATAGAGAAAGGATACAATCACAACACACTCCTTTTTAAAATTTTAAATGATGAAGTATTCTTTTGTTATGTTCACCAGCAGCCTCTTAAGTCTAGGTAAGAAAATTAAGTCTCTCATTCTTTTCAATATTAGTCATAACTTGTTATGATCCATACAGAAAAGACAAAGAATTTATGCTTTGTGGTTTTATAAAAGGCATATGTTGGTTGTTGTTGTTAAGTGCCATCAAGTTGCCTGAGACTCATAGAGATTCTATGCACAACAGCCTTAAACTCTGTTCTACCTTTGCCAACCTTGTTGTCTCTGATACACCTACCCCCATTACCTCAGTCACTGAATCAATCTATCTCATAGAGGGTCTTCCTCTCCTGTGCTATCTCTCTACCCTCCCAAGCATGATGTCCCTCTCCAAGGATTGGTCCCACCTTGCAGCATGTCCAAAGTATGTCAGACAATCTTTGCCTCCAAGGAGCAGACTGATCTCACCCTCTGAAGGATGAACTTGTTTGTTCTCCAGCGGTCTGTGATATATTCAATACTCTTCTCCAGCACCACAGCTCAAAGGCATCAATTCTCCTTATATCATCTGTAGTCATTTCCCAGCTTTCTGATGTATAACACGCAATTGCAAAGATCATGGCCTGGATCAGGTGCACCTGAGTCTTCAGACTGACATCGTTCCTCTTCAGTACTTTAGAGAGGTCTCTGACAGCAGATTATGCTGGTGCAATTTGTCTTTTTATTTCCTGGCTGCTGTTACCAAGAGTCTTGATTGTGGAGCCAAGCAACTTAAAGCTGTTAACAATCTCAATCTCTTCACCATCTGTCAGGATGCTACCAATCAGCCCAGGGGTGAGAATCTTTGTTTTCTTGATGTGGAGCTATAGAATACATTATATTTAAATAAACAGACACTTTACACTCAAAGAAGAAAATAATTAAACTTGCAAAGATAAAGAGTACTCGAGTAAATTCATACATGTAATTGTGATCAAGATCACAGAGGAGAAAAAAAGATTAGACTTCTCATGAAAGGATAAGAGGAGTGGTGAGAAAGATGACATGGTTTGCAGAGATGAGCACAATATAGAGATGGAGAAAGATCTCAGGAAGAATTTTGTGTTTAGTTTTGTTTGTTTCTCAAACTCAATGTTTTCTGTCCTTGAGAGTCATATGCTGTATATTTAAGTATTACAAGAAAAATATTCCATGTTCAAAAAGCTTGTTTCAGTAGTTTTCCATTTATTAGATCAAAAGGCATTAAAAACATGATAATTCCCAAATAAATCCTGGTAATCTGAATTTACAGGAAATTGGACCAGCTCTTCTAAGACTGACTCTGAGAATATTGAGAAGTCATTACTCAATATATGTGTCCCACAAAATATGCCCTAGGAAGAGACCACAAGTACCACCTAATGAGTCAGGGATTACCTTCAACCAAGAAGTCCAAGAGGCGTGCTTTGCCTTTATTTTGCCCATGTACCATGTCTCATCTCTCAGTTGTAAAGACTACATAATCATATCTGATTTCATCATTCCTTGACGGTATAATTCTTCCATTGTTCTCCACTGTATGCCAAACATGATGAACCTTCTTTAACTAGTCCCCAAAACCCCTCCTTGATGCACTCTCTCACTCACTCCACCCTTTCCCAGCCGCTAAGGCATTTTCAATCCTTAACTCTTTCATTTTTGCTTTTCACGGGTAGATTTTCAAATGGCGAGCCCTGATGGTGTAGTGGTGATTCAACTGCTCAGTTGCTAATCCAATGCTCTTAAAATTCTCTTCTTCTTGCCACTTTCCGACCACTCAGATGACCAACTTAAATGCATTACCTTGGAAGGGTTTTCAGAAAGTAATTAAAGTCAAATTTCACCCTACCCTCATGGATTTTTATCCTGAATTTCTGTACATGTTAATAATTAAATTTTGCCTCATAACGTGATTTTACTTGTGGTTTTAGTTGAATTACATTTACTTGTTGGTTTTGATTCTCCCGTGACCCTGTTAGAACTGTGTCTGTTTTATTAAGGAATGTTGTCCTATTATCTAGGATCACCAGAACCATCAGGGTTGTTCCAAGAAATATCTACAGAGCAAATGATGAATCTTCTCTTGTGACATAGAACTCTTGATGCCTTTTCTCAAATCCAGAAGATAGGTTGTAAGGAAAGAGCTCTGAAGTTTTCACTGGGTTTAGTTCAATGAATAGGAGAAAACAAGCAAATTACCTAAAGCATTGAGCTTCTCAAAAAGCTGTTATATATGTTGCTCTTGGTGTTGTTGTTGTTGCCAAGTCATAGACGACTCATAGTGACCCTATGAATGAAAGACTCAAACACATGTATCAATTTCATCATTTCTCCAAGTTACAGAGTTTCTGGAGGCTAGCTATTTCAGAAGTGGATACTCCAGCTTCCAAGTTTGTTTTAATTGGGGAGGTCCATCACACACTATCCACCATGGGTAACCATTATGGCATTTGACACATCAGTGTCATAGTGTTTAGAATCACAGCAATCATGAGTTACATCAACTCAGAGCCAATGGCTAGTAAATATTGCACCCAGAGACTCACCAGAAGGAGAAAATCAAAACTCTGTAGGGTCAGGCTGCTTTAGAATACCCCCCACCTGGAATTCCAGCCCCTGCTGTTAGATACAGTGAATGGAATAATAAATATGATTCAGACACAATGTGTACTCAATAAGCTATTGCCTCCGTTCTTGGCCTCTTCTTGAACTCTGAAGACAACAGAATGAATGTCTGAACAAAACTCTTTGAATTCCTGAATTCCTTTGAACTTCACATAACAATTTTATTTGATAACATCTGTGGTGATTTGCAAAGGAGAATTATTAACCCCCAAATGGAACTAAAAAGAATTATTTTCCCTAAATTACATGATACTTTACAGGCACAGGGAAGATGAGAATTTTAAATGACCCACTTCTCCTTAAATTATGCACATGTTTGTTTTCAGCATGGCAGTTCGTTTCCCTTGTGTGTACCATGGGAAAAAATGATGATCTCCATCAGGAAGAAGAGAGATACTGCTAACAACATTAGATGCTACTTATGCCTCCAGAAAAATTTGCATAGTTTAGAGAGTAACTTTGAAGCAAGATTTGTTAGTGGTTTATTTTTATTGATCCCCTGCTGAGAATTTGCCTTCCCATCTCTGAAATTGCTCACTCATTGCTGTCCTATTGAAACAGAATTATAGGTGAGCTTCCAGTGGATTTTGGAAAGCTGTAAATCACGTGAGAGAAGATTGACTTTTGTTCTACCTCCCAGCAACTGGGGGACTTGAAATTCCACAGAGAAGTTGGCAGTCTAACTCCTGAGGGATTACCCCACTAAAAAACCCTTAACTCAGACTGAATCTGAGCTTTCGTTTGAGCAATATTCCCAGATGACTGTAGGCTTATCTACAAGAATCCTATGAAGATTTTTTAATAAAATGCATTTCCTGATGGACAATGATACTCACTTTATTCATTGAACTCCCATTTGTCTTAATTCATGGGCAACAATTATGCAGATTAAACTCACCTGATGGACTACATAGGCATCAGATTGACTGGCTTTGTAGAAAGACTCAGTGGAGAAATGCAGCATCAGAAGTCACAATGAGCCCAGGTTCTGTCCGTGAAATAGGCCGTCAATGATTCATCTGCAAGTTCAAAGTGAAAATGCAGATCATGAAAACAATGTACAGAAGAACCAAAATATGATCGTTAGTCCATTCCAGCTTCATTTCAAAGCCATTTCAAGGAAATATTTGTTAATAGGGATCAAACAATGATAATTAATTAAATAAAATATAAAGTGTATAAATTATTGTATAAAATGAAAAATGTATGTACAAAAAATGTCTATGAATGATTGCATAAAAACCAATAAACATTTTAAAAATAAAAGAAGAAGAGATTAGAAACCCTGAACTCTAATGATCCAAAACTAGATAAGTTGTGGAATGACATTAAGGTCATTACAAAGAAAAGGAAGGTAGGAAAAAACCAAAATGAATGTTAGAAGAGACTCTGAAACTTGTGCTAGAACAGAGTTGGCAAAACAAAAAGTAAAATACTTAGGAAAGATGAAAAGACCACAAAGAGTAGCCCAAGAAGACAGAGCAAAATATTACAGTGAAATGTGCAAAGAACTGGAGCAAGAGAACCAAAAGGGGATAATATGCTCAAGTTGAGAGAACCGAAGAGCAGCTTCAAGCCTAAAGTTACAATACTGTAGGTATCCAAGCGTAAAATTTTGAATGATGCAGAAAGCATTTTTTAAAAGGTAGAAGAAATATGTAAAATCACCTTACAAAAAGAATTGATCAACACTTAGCCATTTCAAGAACTCAAATATGGCCAACAACCAAGAGTAATGAAAGCAAACATTTAGCCATACTGAAGAGATAGGCATAAACTAAGTCTCAGAAATGGATAGAATACCAATTAACATGTTTCAACAAAAAGATACAGCCAAGGAAGTGCTTACTAATCTATGTCAAGAAAATTAGAAGACAGCATCCTGGCCTACAGAATGTGGACATTATTGAACAGTATCATTAATATCAAATGCAAATAAAATCTTGTTGAAGATTATTTTAAAACCACTTAGAGAGTCCACGGACAAACTGCAAGCTGCCAGAAATTCAAGCTAGACTCAGAAGAGGCCCTGTCAAGAGAAATATCACTTCTGATGTCAAATGTATGTGTCAAAAGTTTACAATACCGAAAGATATTTACTTGTGTTTTATTGAGTATGCAAAGAAATTTGACTATTTGGATTCTAACAAATGATAGATAACATTAAGAAGAAAGGGAATTCCAGAATACCTAATTCCGTTCATGTGAATCCTACATATAGACCAAGAAGCACTTGTCTGAACAGAACAAAAGAACACTGCATGTTTTAAAATCAGGAAAGTGTACATCAAGGCTGTATCTTGTCTACATATCTACTCAATCTGTATGCCGAGCAAATCACTCAAGATGCTTAATGAAGAAGAATGTGGCATAACAACCTGCATTATGCAGATGGTACAACCTTGATTGAAAGTTAAAAGAACCTGAAGTACTTACTGAGGAAAATTAAAGGCCACTGCCTTTAGTATGAATTACATTTCAATATTAAAAGAATGAAAATTCTTCACCATGGGGCCAGTAGGTAATAATATGATAGATGGAGAAAAGATTGAAATTGTCAGCAATTTCATCTTAATTAGATCTAGCAATAGAAAAGAAAAAAATCAAAAGATGTATTACATTGAGGACATCTACTGTGAAGATTTCTCCAAGTTCTAAGAAGCATTGATATCAGTTTAAAAACTAAGGTGCCCTTGAACAAATCCATGATATTTTCAATTACATGCCACGCATGTGAAATTTAGAGAATGAATAAGAATAACAAAAGAATTGATGCCTTTGAGTTGTGACATTGGAGAAAATGACTGTCCAAAGAACAAAGAAATATGTCTCAGAGAAAGTGCAATTACGATATTCAATATAGGAAAGAATGGTGAAAACATAATTTGGGTGTGTTGGCAGAAAAGGCCAGTCCTTGGAAAAATACATCATACTTACAAGATGAAGGGTCAGCAAAAGAAATAACGATACTAAAAAAGATGGGTTGCCAGAGGAGCTGTCACAATGGGCTGGAGTACATCAAAGATCATGAGGCTGGCACAGCACAAGACAAGGTACGTATCTGCTGTTCATAGGGTCACTACGGATTGTAGTCAACTCAATGACAACAACATCGACCTGGAATGCACTATGGCTAGCAAAAGAACAAACCAGTGTGCCTTGGAAGTGGTGCAGCTGGCGTTTTCCTCAGAAGGGAAAATTTCGAGACCTTGTCTCACATACTTTGGACATGCCAGGAAGGGGAAGTCCTTAAGGGAGAATATTATGCTTGGAAAGGTGGAAAACAGGTAAAGGAGAGGAAGAGCTCTACAAGATGGATTGAACAATTGTATCACAGTGACTCCAACAATGAGCGTAAGCACAGCACAGCAGAGGTTGTGAAAATGGTGCTGAACTGGCTGAGGTTTCACTAGCTCTAGTTGCTTCCTGTGTGTGAAAGGAAAACAATGAAGAAGAATGACTGAGGAACAATCAATTCTCTGACTTGAGAAACTGGAGAAGAGTACTGAATATCTGAGAAACTGTCAGAAGACCAAACAAAATGTTGGAGTCAACTCAGTGGCACCTAACAACAGCACCAACAGAGCTATGTCGTTACTGATAGGTGACCTAGAACTGACTTTCTAAACGTGGAATACCAACCAGGTAACATTGCATTATCTAAAAATCAAGAAAGGTGTGTGTCCTCCTTTCTGATTAAAACATTCAGCAAAATAGAAATAGAAGGGAAGTTCCTCAACGTAATGAAAAGTATATATGCAAAACCAAGCATGGATATCATCCTCAACATACAAAGACTAAAGGCATTTAATTTGTGGACAGGGACCAACCTAGGATTCCCATTGTCATAATTCCTATTCATTATGGTATTGAAATTTGTTAGGGCAATGAGCAAAGAGCTATGCCTTGGGGCATTGTCCCGCCATAATTGCTAGGAGGTGCTATTCCTTGGAGAAGGAGGTGGTGTTGGGAATGGTGGAGGGTCACCGAAGAAAGGCCCTCAACTAGGTAGTTTGACATGGTGACTGCTACAATGGGCTCTTGGGTGTCAGGAAGTGTGAGGATGACACAGAATAGAGCAGGGTTTAGATCTTTTGTTTATAAGGTCGCTATGAGTCTTACTAGAATAGGTGGCATCTAACAATAACAACAACAACAACAAGGGCAGTGAGACAAGTGAAGGAACTAAGAGGCCTCCAGATTGACAAATAGGTAGGTTAAACTGTCACAATATCTGATGGTCTAGGGGTAAGAACCTGTGCTGCAATCTCAAAGACATGAAGTTCGATTCCACAGGCTCCTCTGCAGGACAAGGATGAGCAATCTCCTCCCGGGTGATTAACTGTCTCTGAAAACCCACTGGAAGGTCAGCTATGGGTCATTTCCAACTCAATGGCATACAATGCAAACAGCACATATGCAGATGATATGATAGTGTACACAGGAATCCCCAAAGACCCAATGAAAAAACTGTTAGACCCAGTAGAGTGACAGGCTACAATAAACAAAAATCAGAGTAAGCATTGTTGATATTATGTGCCGTCGAGTCATCTATGACTCATAGCAACTCTGTGTACAACAGTTCTGAAACCCGCCCAATCCTGAGCCAGTTCACTGATTCCAACACACCTACACCTATTGCCCCAGTAACTATATCAATCCATCTCATTCAGGGTCTTCCTCTTCTGCACTGTCCCTCTATCCTTCCAAACTTGATGTCCTTCTCCAAGGACTAGTCCCCACTGCATGTCCAAAGTACGTGAGACAGAACATCAACATTCTAGCCTTCAAGGAGAAACTTGATTTCACCCTCTCCAAGACAGACCTATTTGTCTTCTTGGCAGTCCATGGTATGTTCAAGACTCTTCTCCAACACCACAACTCAAAGACATCAGTTCTTCTTCTGTCATCCTTAGTCATTGTGCAGCTATCTGATGCATAGCAAGTATTCACGAAGACTATGACCTGGATCAGATACACCTTATTCTCTAGACTGACATTCTGCTTTTTAGTACTCTGGAGAGTTCCCTCACAGCAGATTTTCCCAGTGCAATTTGTCTCTTGATTTCCTAAATGCTGGTGCCAACAGTGTTAATTGTGGAGCCGAGCAAGCTGTAATTGTTAACAATCTCAATATCTTCAGCCATCATGGTGTTGCCAATTGGCCCAGTGGTCAGAATCTGTCTTCTAAGACGTTGACCTTCAATACATATTGAAATAGTTGACCTTCTTCAGCAAGCGCTTCAGGTCCTTCTCAGTTTCAGCAAACAAGATTGTGCCATCTGCATAACGTGGGTTGTTCATGAATCTTCCTCCAATCCTGATGTTACATTCCTCCTCCCAAATGATCTGTTCAGCATACAGATTAAAAAGCTTTGGAGACAAGATATGTCCAACCACTTGGAAGTGAATAAATATTGGGAGTAAAGCTAAGTGAAGATAAAAAAATCTTAATAAGGAACACTACAAAACACTATCAAAGGAAATGATAAAAGACATAACTAAATGGAAAAATATTTTTTGCTCATGGATATGAAGACCCAACATAGTAAAAATGGCAATGCAACAAAATCTACATGTTTAATGCAATCCCAATAGATGCCTAATTCATTTTTTCAAAGAGAAAGAAAAAAAAAATTGGTGCCAAATAATTACGAAAAAAAAAAAGAAAGAAAAGACAATTGACAAATATTCTTGGAACACTAAGAGGCTTCAAATAAGCAAAGCTGTTCCAAAAAGTAAAAATTAAGTGGGAGACATAGCACTCCCTCAACTCAAAACTTAATAAGCAGCTGCAAAATAAAAACAGTATGATACTGGTACAATGACAGGCACATAGATCAGTGGAAAAGAACTGAGAAACCCAAAATCAACACATTTAACTATGATCAACAGTCAAATTCCTTTGCATCGACAATAAAGCATTAATAGATATTTTTCAGGTATTCTTTACTTTCAGCAAGAATTCATTGGACATTAACATTGGTATCCCTGGAGCTATGGCCTCTTGTAAATTCTGCTTGAACTTCTGGCAGCTCCCTATCTATTTACTGTCCCAGCTGTTTTCGAATGATCTGAAACAGCATTTGTTTGCATATGTCATTGATTATATTGTTTAAAGTTTCCACATTCAGCTGGATCACCTTTCTTGGGAATGGGAATAAATATAGACGTCTTCCAAACTGTTGGCCAGATAGCAGTCCTCCAAATATCCTGGTATATCCTGGTAAGGACATCCAGGGCTGCATCTGTTAGTTCAATCACTTGGTATCTCATCTCTTCCTGGAATCATTTTTTGCCAATGTGTTCAGTTGTTCAGTACAACTTCCACTTGTTCCTTGATTATCATTGGCTCTTGTTCATATGATACTTTTTTAATTTTTTAGTGCCTGTCATTTCTTTTTTGCACAGTGATTCTGTGTATTCCCTTCTTCTTCTTTTGATGCTTTCTGTGTCATTCAATGTATTATCCATAGCATCTTTCAATATTGCTAATCAAGGCTTAAATATGTTTTTGAGTTCTCTCAGCTTGAGAAATGCAGAGTCAGTTCTTCCACTTTTATTCTCCAATTCCAGCTCTCTACACATTGGCTTTGTCTTCTAGAGATGCCCTTTGAAATCTTCTGTTCAACTCTTTAACTTCAGCATGTTTCCCCCACATTTTTATCATTTTCCGTGTCTCTACTGACATCCATTTTTATTTTTCTTTCTCCTCTGTCTTCGTAGTGATCTTTTGCTGCTTAATCAATGATATCTCCCACTGGGTCAATTGGCAGCATTGTGATACACTGAGAAAATTGTGGGTGTTAGGAATTACAGCTTGCTTTACTCCACAATCAACGTTATTATCACCAGCAGTCAGGAAATCAAAAGACGAATTGCATTGGGAAAATCTGATGTCAGGGACCTCTCCAAAATATTGTAAAAACAATAATATCAGTCTAGAGACTAAGGTGCAACAAATCCAGACCATGGTCTTTGCAATTACTTGTTATGCTTCAGAGAGTAGGACTTCAGATGACAGAAGAAGAATCGATGCCTTCTAATTGTGGTGCTAGAGAAGAGTCTTGAACATACCATTGTTGTTGTTGTTGTTGTTATGTACCATCAAGTCGTTTGCGAATCATAGCAACCCTATGTACAGCAGCCCTAAACTCTGCTCTGTCCTGTGCCAATCGCATTGCCTCTGACACACCCATCCCAATTACCCCAGTCACTGAAATCAATCCACCTGCTAGACGGTCTTCCCATCCTGCGCTGTCCCTCTACTCTACCCAGCATGATAACCTTCTCCAAGGACATGTCTCTCCTTGCAACATGTCCAAAGTATGTCAGACGAAGCCCCAGAATCTTTAGCTCCAAGGAGTAGCCTGGTTTAACCCTCTCTACAATGAATCTGTTTGTTTTCTTGGCAGTCCATGATACATTCAATACTCTTCTCCAGTACCACAGCTCAAAGGCGTCAATTCTCCTTCTATCCTCCCTAGTCATTGTCCAACTCTCTGAGGCATAAGAAGTGATTGCAAAGACCATGGTCTGTATCAGGCGCACCTTCGTCTCCAAAGAGAAACCGTTGCTCTTGAGTACTTTAGAGAGGTCCCTAACAGCAGACTTTCCCATCGCAATACGTTTTTTTATTTCCTGGCT
>NW_006399785.1:7673773-7674471 GCF_000299155.1 Elephantulus edwardii
CCAGCCTGGACTTCTGGCAGTTCTCTGCTGATGTGTTGTTCCAGTCATTTTTGGATAATCTTCAGTAGAATCTTGCTTGCATGTGAAATCAATGCAATGAAGAACATACTATAGACTGTCAAAAAAACAAATAGGTCTGTGTTGGAGATGGTGAAAGCAAGTTTCTCCTTGAAGGCTAAGATTTTGATGCTCTATCTCACATACTCTGGGTACATGGCCAGGAGAGACTGGTCCTTGAAGAAGGATATCATGCTTAGAAAGATGGAGGAACAGGGCATGAGAGGAAGACCCTGGATGAAATGGATTGATATCGTATCTAGGACAGTGGGGGTTAGTATGTCAGAATTAGTGAGACTGGCTCAGGACAGGGCAGGGTTCAGAGCTGCTGTATTTAATGCTGTTAAGGGTCCCAGGTAACTCACAACATAACAAGAAGAATAACAACATCCTTGATATCATCCCACAATCATCTGGTCTATATTCAACGGTCTATACATCAAACTTATTCTTAAGATGATTTTGAAATTCAGATTTAATAGATTCACAATCATATTTTGGTTCTCATTAACTTGTTTTAATTTTATTCAGCCTCAATTTGGACTTGCACATGACTAATTGATGGTCTGACCCACAGCCCACCTTAGTCTAGTTTTGACTGCTGATATTGAGCTTCTCCAACTAGTCCTTCCACAGATGTC
>NW_006399785.1:7675996-7690320 GCF_000299155.1 Elephantulus edwardii
TAAAGTTGGACAATGACTAAGGATGGCAGAGAAGAAGAGATGCCTTTGAGTTGTGGTGCTGGAGAAGAGTCTTGAACATACCATGGACTGCCAAGAAAACAAATAAGTCTGTCTTGGAGAGAGTGAAACCAAATCTCTCCTTAGAGGCGAGGATTTTGAAGCTCTGCCTCACTTATTTGGCCATCTGGCCAGGAAAGATCAGTCTCTGAGAAGGACAACATGCTTGGAAGGGCGGACAGGCAACACAGAAGAGGGAGACCCAGAATGAGACAGATTGATACAGTGACTGGGATGATGGGGGTTGGTGTGTCAGATTTAGTGAGACTGGCTCAGGACAGGGAAGGGTTCATAGCTGCCGTTCATAGGGTTGCTATACATCACAGGTCACTCAACGGCACATGAAAACAATAACATACTACGACAAGTTTAGAAGCAGGAGTGGCATCTACTTCCTAAATAACATTGCTCCAGAAACTCTATGAACTTTGATACACTTTTGATACACAGGAATAATGATTTTGTAAATCAGTACCTAATTTGAGAGGTACTGGAAAGCATTATGCTGAGTGAACTAACTCAGTCCCCTAAGGGACTGTATAAAACCATTATTGTAGAATGAGTATAAGGATCCAAGGGGATGGGACAGTGGGAGCAGAGAGGTAAGGATGGGAGAGGGGTAGACAGTGGTTAAGCATATTGTCACACAATGTGATGGGTGGAAGGAAAGATGGGTGAAGTAAATAGGAAAGATTCAATGTGAAAAACAATGTATAAGAACTTTGTAAATAAACCAGTATTTAAAAAAGAAATCAAAAGACCAATTGCTCTTGGGAAAACTTCTGTCAAAGACCTCTCCAATGCCCGAAAGAGCAATGACATCAGTCTGGAAACTAAAGTGCATCTGATTCAGACCATGTCTTCATTATTACTTGCTGTGCATCAGAGAGCCGGACAATGATTAGGGCTGACAGAAGAATTAATGGCTTTTAGTTGTGGTGCTGGAGAAAAGTATTGAACATACCCTAGAGTGCCAAGAAAACACACAGGTTTTATCCTAGAGATGGTAAAACCAGGATGCTCCTTGAAGGCAAGAATTTTGAAGCTCTGTCTCACATACTTTGAGCATGTTGCCAGGAGGGATCAGTCCCTGGAGAAGGACATCATGTTTGGAAGCGTGGAGGGACAAGACAGCAGAGGAAGACCGTGGATGAGATGGATTGACCCAGTACCTGGGGTAAGGATGGTAGGTGTATTGGAGACAGGGAGACTGGTTCAGGATGGAGCAGAGTTCAGAGCTATTGTACATAGGGTCACTGGGTGTTGCAGGCGACTCAATAACATAACAGACACAAGAGCAGCAAGCTCTGCTTGCATGTAGTATTAGTATTGTTAGACATTTTTTGTATAATGATGGATCACCTTTAGTTGGAGTGGACACAAATATCAGTCTTTTTCCACTTACTGGCCAGGTATACTAAGCTTTTTGGCATAAAGGATTGAGCACAATTACAATGTATCCATTTGCTGAAACACATGAATTGATATGCAATCAGTTCCTGGGACCTGTCTCACCACTGCCTTTAGAGAGACTTGGACTTTTCCCTCCATTACCGTGACTTTTTTCTTTAAATTTTCTACTAGTTTATTTACAAAATTCCAATACATTGTTTATAAGAACCATTTTTTTTTCAATTTCCGTCACCCCACTCTCATCAAATTGTGCAAACGCATGATTAATTTCCCCCTCCCCCTCCACATCCTCATCCTTCTGCCTCCAGCCTCTCCCACTCCTCTTGGATCCTTATACTCAACCTACAGGAATAGTTTTGTACAATATTTATTCTTGTGGGACTGAGCTAGTTCACTCAACATAATGTTTTCCAGTCCCTCTCAAGTTAGGTAATAATTTACTAAATCATTGCTCCAGCATGCTGCATAGTATTCCATTGTGTGAAAGTACCATTATTTCTCAATTAATTTGTGGTTGGAAATTTGGGTTGTTTCCATGTTCTTGAGATGGTGAATAATGCTGCTATGAACATGGATGTACAAATTTACATTTGTGCCTCAGTTCTCATTTTCTCAGGGTATATTCGAAGAACTGGGTTCTACAGAAGCTTGGTGGCCAAGATTGGTGTGTACTAAGATGGAAAGTTGATTAATTAAGGGCAGTGAGGGGAGGTGATAAAGCATCCAAATTAGAAATCCATTACCAGGAGCTAGGTTTTACAGGAGCTTGGTGGCCAAGATTAGTGAGTATTTGGGTGGAAAGTTGATTCGTTAAGTGAGTGAAGGGAGTGGATAAAGCCTCTTAATCAAAAAGCACCTCTTGGTTGCTGTGATGCTAAACACTGTGATACCGATGTGTCAAATGTGATAATGGTGACTCATGGTGGACAGTGTTTCATGGAGCTTCCCGATTAAAACAAGCTTGGAAGCAGAAGTGGTATCTACTTCTTGAAATGGCTTGCCTCCGGCAACTCTATGAACAGTGCTCAGGTCTTTCATTCATAGCGTTGCTATGAGTCATCTACAACTCCACGGAACTTAACAACAACAACAACAACAACAACAGCATTCCAAGTAGTGAGTAGCTGGGTCATATGGAATTTCTATGTTCAGCTTTTTAAGGAAATGCCAAACTGCTTTCTAAAATGGTTGTAGCATTTTACAGTCCCACCAACAATGTATGAGTTCCTTTCTCACCAGGACAACAAGAGTAATTTCCTCTCTTAACTTATTCACCTCTTTGACAATTATTTCACTATCAATGACAATTAACAACAAAATTCCACCAGGTTTTCACTGAAAATATTTTCATTAACTGAACTTATAACAAATCAATTTCTTTCCTTGTCTTGTGACATTTTATTGTCTATAATAACATTGAAAGCTTATCAACTATTTATTCCTATGAATGCTTTAGCAAAACACACATTTGCATGGCAACATGACATCTTTTTTATCCTATTCTTTGTTCTCGTATTTCCTGAGTCTTAAACTTAATCACAAGCTCTAAGCAACTTTCATTTTCTTTTAAACATTCCTAATGTGTGGAAAACAGACGACTCCACTAATTACTTTTAACCTAGATAGAGAAGGAAAATATTGAGAGTGTTATGTGTATAATATTACTTAGTATTAAGTTATTGCAGATAGCACATCCATTAGGCTGCCGTATTGTAAATATATTTTCCTTTAAAATTGCCTAGTTGTGTATATCAATGTTGGTAATTTTAGCAGATTTTATTTCTTAAAATTTAATAAGGACTTTCTGAAAAATGTATAACCTCATCAAATGTGTGAATTGCCTGAAAACCCTCACAAAGTGAAAATAATTGAAAATACAGTTTACAGTTAAAAAAAATTGTGGAAACATCTATGGAAACATTTGTTCTCGATGTAATGTTAAACAATTTATTCAATAATGCTCCTAATTTTTCTTATATGTATCATAGAGCAAGGGAAACCCTTCATACCTTTTCCAGAGCCTGGATGGAACCATTTCTATGAAAATCCTGTTTAAATGGTAAGTGGTTGACACAGATAGGCATGTGCGTCAACGTCCTTCCCTTCGTTTCTTCTACTCACTCTGTTTATTCAGTTCTTCTTTTTCCTTCCTTCCCGTTTTTGCATCCCTTCTCTGCATCAAAAAGCATACTGCAGAGTAGTGGGAAGGAAATAAAATGGATCATGTCTGATCCATCGTGACCCTAAGAACAACAGAGAGAAAACACTGTGTAGTAAATACACAGTTGTACCAGCTACTGTGTTACTTCGTCTCATCCAGGGTCTTCTTCACACTGCTGGCCTAATGGTAAGGACCTGTGCTGCCAACCCAAAGTGATGTGAATCTCCCGGCTGCTCCAATGGAGAAAGAAGAGCAATCCTCTCCCATGTGATTTTCTGCCTCTGTAAACCTTCTGGAAGGTTATCTATGAGTAATTCCTATTTCACCGAACATAACAACAACAACTCATTTGCCAAGTATTATGTCTTTCTCCAACGACTGGTCATTCTCTACAACATTAATAAAGTGTGTTCAACAAGGGCTCTTCATCATTGTTTTAAGAAGCATTCTACTTCCTGCTGAAAAGGGACACTGTAGGTTTCGGAATCTACAACATCCCTTTTCAGCAGGAAGTAGCTAAGAGAATACGCCATCCCCTTTTCCTTATGAATCAGGGTGAAGTCTCTCTCAGGGACGAGTGATAGGGAATGGTAAAGGACACACTGACAAAGGAGATTAATCAGAACTGGCTTTGACAAGCACTGTGGCAATTGGACAATTAAAACATAGTTTCAAAGGGGGAAAAGAAAAGAACGAACTGGGGAGGAGGGTAGAGAAAAGAGTGCAACAATGAATGAATGAAAACCCAAAATCTCTGTAAATGTTCATTAAAATTAATAAAATTTAATGATAATGAAAAAAGAAGCATTCTAGTTTTACTTCTATACAGATGTGTTTGGGTTTTTTTCAGCACTCCACCTCACATTCATTTCCTTGTAACTGCCTGCCTGCAGCTCTTGCTTTCTGCTTGCTGTTAACTGGGGGCCTATTTCAGAACCTAGAAGACATCACAGTTTTTTTTTAATTCATTTTAATAAAAGTTTACAGAGACTTGGGATCTTTGTTGTTGCACTTTTCTCCCTACCCACGCTCTCCCCCCCCAATTCACTCTTCCCATGAAAAGGAAGAAAACCTCTTTCATTGTTATGCAGTCCCTCCCCACCAAGTCCACTCCACTATGCAGCCTTCACTTGACATCCACAGATCATAATGGACCTCCGCTACATGACTTCTCACTTGACAAGGTGGCTAGCAGAATCGCTCATCTTAGAGAAGAACCAATCCCTCTTTTAAAGGCTTGTTCATGATGTAGTGTGGCCGTGTAAGTCAATTCCTATTTTATTAAGTCAAAACCAATTAATCAGAGAACTTAACTGCATCTGTAAATTCCTTCACCTAGTCACATAGTACAATCTAATCAAGTGTGCAGCTAAAAAAAAAGAACTATGGTTTGAATGCACCTTCTCAAAAGGAAGGCCTAGGGATCTACTTCCAAAAGGTGCCTTTGGAATCTCATGCAAAACATCAGTGGGATGCGTATGTCCCACTGGCCTATGGAGAATATATTTCCCCCTGAATGCCACTATTGCACGTTGTGGGACATATATACTTCTAGAGGATGCTGTAGGATCAGTCAAGTTTTCATTCTGTTGCACATAGACCTAAATAGATAAATAGACAAAACAACAAAATTGAAAAACAAACGTCTAAGCAAATTAGTTGATCCAGGTGTTCTTCAAGATAATAGCAATGTTCTGGGAAGATACATTTTGTGTTTGTAGTCTTTGATCTTCTGTAGTTTTTGCTTCAAGTCCTCTTCACTTTCTGCAAGTAAGGTTGTACCAGTTGCATAATGAAGGCTGTTGATGAGTCTTCCTTCAATCCTCCTGCCACATTCTACACCACACAATGCAGCTTCTTGAGGGACTTGATTAACAAACTGATTGAATACATAGGGGGAAGGACACAACCCTGATGCAGCCATTCTTGGTTTAAAACCATAAAGTGTTCCATTGTTTGGTCATACAATTGATTCTTACTGTATGTTTAGATTTTGAATGAGCAAAATTGAGCATTCTGGGATTGCTAATCTTCTCTATTATAATGGAATATGCGGAGGGCAGGAACTGGAGAATAAATAAGGAAGAGCTCACTCTGCATTTCTTAAGCTGAGAGAACTAAAAACCAAATTTAAACTTGCAGCTACACTATTGAAAGATGCTATGGGCAATATATTGAATGGCCCAGGAAGCATCAAAGAAAGATGGGGGGAAATTCAGTTATGTACCAAACATAAATGACTGGCACTGAAAATTTTCAGAAAGTACCATAAGAGCAGGAACCAGTAATAATGAAGAAGGCAGTGAAAGCTGCATTGAAGGCATTGGCAAAATATAAGGCCCCAGGAATCAATGGAAAACCAATTGACTTGATTCAAGTAACAAATACAGCCCTGGATGCACTTATCAGTCTATGACAGGAAATTTGGAAGACAGTTGTCTGCCCAAGAGATTGGAAGAGGTCCATGTTTATTTCCATTCTGAAGAAAGGTGATCCAACAGGATGTGAAAACTTTTGAGAAATATCATTAAAATCACATACAAGCAAAATAATGCTGAAAAAAATTATTAGCGTAACATTGATAGAGAACTTCCAGAAGTTCAAGCTGGATATAGAAAAGGCTGTGGCACAAAGAACATCATTGATTATGTTAGATAGATCCTGGATGAAAGTAAGGAATACTGGAAGAATATCTATTTGTGCTTTATTGACTATGCAAAGGCATTTTACTATGTGGATCATAACAAGTTATGGTTAACATGGAGAAATGGGAATTCCAGAGCACTTAAATGTGTTCTTGTGAAACTTGCATCTAGGTCAGGATGCTGTCATGCAAAAAGAGCAAAAGAACATTTGTTGTTCTTCTTGCTCTTAGGTGCTGCTGAGTTGAGGACAACTCATTGTAAGTCTATAAACAACAGATCAGATCTGTCCCATTCTGTGCCATCTTCACACTTCTTGACACACTACAGCCCATTGTGGCAGTCACCATCCCAATCCACCTGGATGAGGGTCTTCCTTTCCTTCACTGACTCTCCACCCATACAAACATCATGTACCTCTTCAGGGAAGAACCCTTCCTAGAAGCATTCCTGAAGTATGTGAGGTGAAGCCTCATTATCTTTGCCTCCAAAAAGCAGTCCAGCTGCACGTTCTCTGAGACATGTTTATTTGCTCTTTTGGAAGTCCATGGATATTCAGTATTCTTCCCCAACACTACAGCTCAAAGGCATCAATTCTTCTATCATCTTTATTCATTGTCCAGCTCTCAGGCACATAGCAAGTGATGGGAAAGACCATGGCTTGAATCAGATGCACCTTAGTCCTCAAACTTATATCATTATTCATCAATACTTTGGAGAGGTCCCTATTCCCAGTGCACTGTGTCTCCTTTGACTGCTGGTACCAAGGATATTCATTGTGAATCCTAGTAAGATGAAGTTGTTGACAGTTTTAATTTTTCTCCATCCGTAATGATGTTGTCTATTGGTCTAATGGTAAGAATATTTGTTTTCTTGACATTGAGATGGAATCTATATTGAAGGTTGCATTTTTTGATCTTCTGCAACAAGTGCTTTGAGTCCTGTTCACTTTCAGTAAGCAATTTTGTGTCAACCATGTAATTCAGGTTATTGTTCAGTCAAAGGTTAATAATGTTCACTTTGAAAGGTGATCCATCAGAATATGGAAACTATCAAACAATAATATTAATATTACATGCAAGCAAAATATTGCTGAAGACCATTAAAAAAGGTACATAGATAGGGAACCACCAGAAGTTCAAGCAGGATTTAAAAGAGGATGTGCCACAAGGAATATCATTGCTGATGTCAGATAGATCTTGGGTGAAAGTAAAGAATACCAGAAGAAGGTCTGCTTGTGCTTTATTGACTATTGCATGAATCATAACAAGTTGTGGCTGACATTGACAAGAATGAGAATCCCAGAGCACTTAATGGTGCTCATATGAAGCCTATACATAGAACAGGAGGCTGTATGTGAACAGAACAAGGGAGCACTGCATTAACAGTGGTGTAAAATTAAGAAGGGAATGTGTCAGGATTCAATTTTCTCTCCATATCTATTTAATCCGTATACTGAGCAGATTACTAGAGAAGCATAACTCTATGGAGAGAAATATGGCATGAGCTAAACTCTATAGATCAAAGTTAGACTCATCAATAACCTGTGCTATGCAGATGACACAAAAGAACACTACATAGTTTAAAATTAAGAAAGAAGTGCCTTGTAGTTGAATTCTCTCTCCATACCTGTTCAATCTGTATGCTGTGCAAATTATCTAAGAAGCTGGGCTCTATGAAGAAACAATGCATAGGTATTTTGTAAGTAAACCAGTATAAAAAGTTTCTATTAAAAAAAAAAGAAGAAGGCATCAGGAGAAAAACTCAATAACTTTTATTGTGCAGATGACATAACTTTGCTTGCTGAAAATGAAGACTTGAAAGAAGACCAAAGAATGAAGCCTTCAATATAGATTGCGTCTCAACATAAAAGAAAAATTCTTACCACTGGACCAATAGGCAACATCATGATAAATGGAAGAAATGTTGATGTTGTCAATGATTTCTTCTTACTTGTAAGCACAAGGAACACCTTTGGAACCAGAAGTCAGGAGATCAGGAGACATGCTGCCCTTAGTAAATCCACAGTTATGGTTATCTCTAAATTATTGAGGAAAAATAATGTCAGTTTGAGGACTAGCACGTATCTAATTTAGGCCACGGTCTTTCAGATCACTTGCTATGCATCTGAGAGCTGGACAACGAATAATGATGACAGAAGAATTGGTAACTTGGAGTTGTGGTGGTATTGGAGAAGAGCACTGAATATTCAATGGTCAGTCAAAAGAACAAATATGTCTTGGAGAAAGTCAGCCAGAGTGCTTCTTGAAGGCAAAGATAATAAAGCTTTGTCTCACATATTTCAGGAGTGTTGCGAGGAGAGACTATTTCTTGGAGAGGGACATTATGTTTGGAAAGGTGGAAGGTCAGTAAAAGAGAGAAAGACTCTCAATCAGATGAACTGACACAGTTGCCATGTGTTCTAGTGTGTTAGGAAGCGTGAAGATGGCACAAGATAAGACAAAGATTGGATCTGTTGTTCACTGGGTCACTGTGGTTTATATTTGACTAAACAGCACCTAACAACAACAGTGACAAGGCTATCCTTGTTGTTGTTGTTGTTGTCGTTGCTGTTATGTTCTGTCAAGTTGCCTGCAACTCATAACAACCCTATGTATAGCAGCTCTGAAGGCTGCCCTGCCCTGAGCCATACTCACTGACTCCAAAACACCTACACCCATTGTCTTAGTCACTGTATCCATCCATCTCGTCCAGGGTCTTCCCCTCCACCCTTCTGAGCATGGTATGCCTCTCCAAGGATCAGTCCCTCCTGGCCACATGCCCAAAGAATGTAAGATGGAGCTTCAAAATCTTAGCTTCCAATGAGAAACTTGGTTTCACCTTCCCAAGACAGATCTATTTGTTTTCTTGGTGGTCCATGCTATGTTCAAGACTCTTCTCCAGCACCACAACTAAAAGGTAACAATTCTTCTTCTATCATCATTAGTCACTAGACAGCTCTCAGACACAGAGCAAGTAATTGTAAAGATCATGGCCTGGATCAGGCGCACCTTAGCCTCTAGACTGACATCATTGCTTCTCAGTACTCTGGAAAGGTCCCAGACAGTAGATTCACCTAATGCAATTAGTCTTTTGATTTCTACTGGTGCCAAGAATGTTTATTGTGGAGCCAAGCAAGCTATAACAACATGTTAACAACCTTAATCTCTTCTCCATCCATCATGGTACTGCCAACTGGCCCAGTGGTGAAAATCTTTGCTTTCTTGATGTTGTGCTCCAATCCATAGTGCAGACTACAGTCCTTGACTTCTGCAACATATACTTCATATCTGCCTCTGTTTGAGCAAGTAAGGTTGTATCATGTTTGATGAGTCTTCCTCCAATCCTGATGCCACATTCTTCCTCATAAGGTCCTACCTTCCGAATGATCTGTTCCAGATATAGATTGAAAAGGTATGGAGACAGGATGCATCCCTGACACACTCTTCATGATTTTGAACATGTAGTGTCTCCCTGCTCTGTTCTGAGGACTGCCTACTGATCCAAGTATAGGTTTCATGTAAGCACAATCAAGCGTGCTGGGATTTCCATTTTCCTCAACGTTAATGACAATTTATTGTGACCAACACAGTCAAATGCCTTTCCATAGTTAATGGAACACAGGTAGATTAATTTGTTATTATTTGAACCGTTAGTGCCTTTGCAAATATTAGAGGAAGTGGAACCAGGGTGCTCATTGGAGGCAAGGATGGTAAAATACTCTTTCACAAATGTTTGAGTGTGTTGTCAGGAAGGGCCAGTCCTTGGAAAAAGGCATCATAATGAAAAAGGTAAGGAAAGAGACTATGACCCTCAACATAATGGATTCGCACTGTGATGATAACAATTGGCTCAGGCATGTCAGAAATAGTGAGCATGGCACACGATAGTGAGAGATTCCAGTCAATTCTTTATAAGAGCCCTTAGAACCATAGTTGGCACCACGACATCTATAAACAACAACAACAAACTTTGCTCAAAAGAAGCTCTAGTAGCCAACTCTCTTTGGAGGCAAAGGTAATGAAGTTTGTTCTCGCGTTCTATAGGCATGTTGCTAGGAGTGATTATTCCTTGGAGAAGCATGGCGAAAGAGAGGAAGACTTTTAACTAGATAAGTTGACATGGTGAGTAAAGCAACGCGCTCCAGTGTATGAAAGAATGTGAGGCTGGCACGGGCTAACACAGGATGCATTCTGGTAGTTCATAGGGTTGCTATGATCTGTACTCAGCTCAACATCACCTAACAACAATTGTACCCAAGTCTGTAGGGACTTGTACTGCTAACCCAATAATTATGCTTCTCTGGGGATTAAAATCTGCCAGCCAACCTCACCTTAAGACAAAAATAAGCAATCTCTTCCTGTGTGAATTATAGCCTCTGAAACCCACTGGCGGTTCCGCTATGTATCACTTCCACCTTAATTTACTGAGAGATGTAACTGTTTATTAACTTTCGGCTTGCTTTCTCCTATTTCATGCCTACCAGTGTATAGCCTATGTTGTCACAGTTTTATGGATGAAGAAACAAAAACACTAACAACAGATTTTCGATCCAAGATCACATTATTGTGAAGCATCATGGTTGAAAGTTCAGCTCGTTGACAAAATTGCCTTTACCATTAGATGTCAATGCCTCCACGAAATATATTTCCTTTTAAAGAGGTTTTTTAAATGCTAATAAGGAACCATATGTGGATCAAATATTACTATTATTTTACTGCCAGAAAATTGAGTACTACAGTTGCCCTAGTCAGATGTCTAATATTCACAATTACATAACTATTGTTTCATGTCCTTCATCTCTAAAAGCAGAAATGAATTTTAATACATTATTATAGCTCCTACATGTTGTGCCAGTTAGTAGGGTCCTCCTCTCTTCACCCCCTTCCAGCAGGTGTTGTTAGTTGCCATCAAGTTGACTACAACCCATAATGATGTGATGAATAACAGATCTGAACTCTGTCATATCCTGTGCCATCCTTACAATTTTCTGACACACTAGAGTCCATTGCAATAGTCACTGAGCAATCCATCTGGTTGAGGGTCTTCCTCTCTTTTGCCGATCTTCTGTCTTCCCAACCATGGTGTATGTCCCTCTCTAAGGAATAGCCTCTCTTAGTAACATGCACGTAGTATGTAAAATGAAGCTTTATCAGCCTTGCCTCCCAGGAGCACTCTGGATTCCCTTTCTCCAAAACATAGTTAGTGCCTCCTAGTGGCACCCACTTCCTAAATAACATGCCTCTGGAAACTCTATGAACTTTGATAAATGTTGATAGTTGTAGAGGAATTTCAGGGCTTCATGGGGTCGCTATGAGTCATGATTGACTCAAAGGCAATCAACAACAACAATTGATGATTAGATAACGTGTTTTTACTTCTTCCTCAAAATTAATGATGGTTCTGGGAAATATTGAGGTATGTATAAGGGTAAATGCTTCAACTGACATGATGGTCAAATTAATTATTCTTTTTCCATCCTAGAGTAAAAAGAAAACTTTCAACAAGATGTATTGACACAATGACTTTGACAATGGGCTTGAGCATATCAGAGATCAAAAGGATGGCAGAGGATGGTGAATGTTCAGAGTTGTTGTTTATAAGACAGCTGTGAGTCACAGCCAACAGATGCCTCTAATGACAACAACAAAATATCTTCTATCAGTGTATGTAGTGAACCTTGTAGCTAATCCTGAAATCATCTAGACAGGTCCTTCTGATTTTTGGAGTCCAATACTGGTGCGAACAGTTAACATGCCCACCTGCTAGTAAGAATATTAGAAGTTTGAGTACACTTAGGTGTGACTTGGAAGAAAGATTTGGCAATTTATTTGTGAATAATCAGATACTGAATACTAAAACGAGCGCAATTCCACCCTGATGCATATGGCATGGCCGTGAGTCAGAGCTGACTCAATAGCAACCACTTGGTTTCAGATTTGCTTTTCATTTATTTTGCAGATCTTATCAGCCAATTTAAAAAAAAATAAAAATAAATTCTACTAATCACTAGGATAACTCTAAATTAAAAAATTAAACATAAATCCTATTGATCATCTATGTTACTTCTACATCTAGTTCCTGGAAATAGGTACCAAACACTTCATTCTATGCATGAGAAAAAGGTAACTGCAAAGTTTTAGATCGTATTTCTTTTTAGAGGTCTTCATTCTGAGAGCTTCATCCTCTTATATTGTTTATGTCCATTCATTCAGATTACCTTTCTTACTCATATACATTTGTTCACCATATCCTTTCATTTTTCTTTTGTATTTTTATAGGATCAGACAAAAAAGAATTTTTTTAAGATATTTGTGTCCACTACTGTGGGATACAGAATATAAGGAAGTGAATTCATTTGAAATGTTTATCAAGAAATGAAAATTAAATAGTCCCACAAGGATAAATATTGTATAATTCCATTATTATAGAATGAGTATAAGGATCCAAGGGGGGGCAGAGGAGGGTGGAAGCAGGGGGCATGAGTATGTGCAGGTGGAGGAGGGATTAATCATGAGGTTGTACAATGTGATGAATGGGGGAAGGTGAGGGAAAATTGAAAGAATCTGGTCTGGAAAACAGTGTATTTTAATTTTGTAAACAACCAAAAGAGGAAAAAACATTGTCATAGTGATGTATGTTTATTAATATATGAGATAATGAGCAACAGTAAATGCAAAAATGAGAGAAGAATAAAAAAGACAGAAATGAATAATATTAGATTATATAAAGAAGATTAGAAGATATTTGAAACTGTATCAGAAAGCAAACAAAATAGAGAAACAGGACAGAAGTCAACAAGAAAATATGAGAACATGTTTAAAGAAATATAATATTAAAATTGGAAATAAACACATTTGTACTTCAGACACTACAGATTTAAGAATTATAACATTATTCTAAAATAATACTTAAGTAAATGTGAAGACCTTGGTATAAAAAATATTACTTTCAAATAAAAGAGATAAAAATGAAGTGCAATTGTTCTTGTTGTTAGGTGCCCTTAAGTGGACTATGACTCAGATCTAACCCATGACACACAGATCTGAACTTTGCCCTATCTTGTGCCATCCTCATGATCTCTCTTCTGGTTAAGTCCATATTAGGTGGGAGTCCCAGTGCCATCTCATTGAAAGTCTCCCTCCCTTCTCTGACCCTCTAACTTTCTCATCAGGATGTCTCTCTCCAATCTCCTGATAACTTGCCTGAATTAAGCAAGATGACATTTTGACAACCTTGTCTCTAAGGGACATAAAGACAGGGAAGAAAGAAAAGACCAAAATGGATAGTAGAAGAGAATCTAAAATTCATATTGGAACAAGAACAACAACAACAAAAACTCAAAAAGGGGAGAAGCAATGCTGAGGTAAGAAAGCTGAATAGAAGATATCAAAGGGCAGCTTAAGAAGATAAATCACCCCTGAAATTTCCTCCCTACTCATTCTCACCCCTCTGCTCCCACCACTTTCCACCTTGTGTCCCTGTAATACATTTTAACAGGTATCTTTCTATTTTCACAATAATGGTCTTATATAGTATTTGTCATAAGGAAACTGACTCAACATAAGGATCTCCAGTCTCCCCAAAGACATGTGTTGGTGTTTTTTGTTTGTTTGGTTGGTTTTTTTGGTGATTTTTTTTTTTCCATGATAGGTGGTGAAGAGATCAAGATTGTTATAACAGCTTCAATTTGCTTGGCTCTACAACCAACACTTTTGGTACCAGCAGCCATGAAATTAAAAGATGAATTGCATTGGGAAAGTCTGCTGTCAGGGACCTCTCCAAAGTACTGAAGAGCAACAATGTCAGCCTGGAGACTAAGGTGTGCCTGATTCAGTCCATGTTGTTGTTGTTATGTGCTGTCGAGTCACTTTCAACTCAGAGTGACCCTATATACAACAGCCCTAAACTCTGCTCTATCCTGTGCCAATCTCACCGTTTCTGATACACCCATTACAATTACTCCAGTCACTGAATCAATCCACCTCATAGAGGGCCTTCCCCTCCTGCGCTGTCCCTCCACCCTACCAAGCATGATGTCCCTCTCCAAG
>NW_006399785.1:7692079-7709910 GCF_000299155.1 Elephantulus edwardii
TGGTTCTGAAATTCAGGTGGGATAGACTCAAAGTCATATTTTGGTTCCATGAACTTGGTTTAATTTCCTCAGCTTCAGCTTGAACTTGCATATAAGTAGTTGGTGGTCTGTTTCACAATCAGCTCCTGGCCTAGTTGTCACAGCTGATATTGAGCTTCTCCAGCAGTTCTTTCTGCAGATGTAATCAGTCTGATTCCTATACATACCATCAGGTGAATCCATGTTTAAGAGACATAAACCTGCTTTTATGTCTCTTTAAAAACATATTTGCAATGAGTAAGTCATTTATTGTGCAAAATTCAATCATCCTCTCTCCCGCTCCGTTTCTGTAACTGAGTTCATGTTTTCCAACTACTGAATCTTCTTCTCTGTTCCCAACTTTTGCATTCCAGTCACCCATTATTATCAATGATCTATGCATCAGAAAGCTGGACAATGACTAGGGATAACAGAAGGATAATTTATGCCTTTGAGCTCTTTTGCTGGATAAGAGTACTGAATATACTATGGACTGTTAGAAGAACAAATAGGTTGTCCTAGAGAGGGTGAAATTAGGTTGTTCCTTGGAGGTAATGATTTTGAAGCTTTGTCTAACATATTTTAGACATGTTACAAGGCAAGATTTCCTCAGAGTCTTTGGAGATGGGCGTCATGCTTGGGAGGTTGGAGGGCCAGAGCAAGAGTGGAAGACCCTCAATGAGATGGATTGATTCAGTGACTGGGATAATGGGGGTAAATGTGTTAGAGACAGTAAGATTAGCTCTGGAGAGAACAGGTTTTAAGGCTGTTGTTCCTAGGGTCACTATGAGTCACAGGTGACTGAATGGCACATAACAACAACAACTCAGAGGAAGAGAGTAAAGGAAATGGGAACGATCTGGCAGAGACTTGAAAAGATGGGGTGATAGTGGGCATAGGCCATTGGTGATTAATTATATAAAACACAATGTGTGGGAATGATTGTGTAAAATGCAATGTCAATGAAGGAAAGTGTGAAACATACATGCACAGAAAAGAAGAGAAACTACTGTGATGAAATGTGCAAGGAGATGGAGCTAGAAAATCAAAAGCAACAAGAACATACCCTCAGCATTTCTCAAACTGAAAAAAAAAATTGAAAAACAAATTTGATGCTGAATTGCAATACTGAAGGAGTCTGTGAGCAATATCGTGAATGATGCCAAAAGGATCTGAAGAAAACAGAAGGAGTTAACAGGGTCATCATACCAAAAAAGAATAGTTGACACTGAATCATTTTAGGAAATAGCATCTTACCAAAAAACAATAGTCCAAGATGCACTGAAGTATTGGCAAAAAAACAAAGAATTAATGGATTATCAGTTGAGATGTTTCAGGGAAAGGAGGCAACGCTGGATGTGTTTACCAGTTTCTGCCAACTAGTTTCTTTCAAATAAGAAACTTACTTGGCCAACTGACTAGAAGAAATCCATATTTGTTCTCATTCCTGCCCCGATCTGATCCCCCTCCAAAAAAGCTTATTCAATAGAATTTAGACATTATAGAACAATATCATTAATATTATAAGCAAATAATCTTACTGGAGATAATTTAAAATGTCTGGTACAGTTTAAAGAAAGGGACTTGTCAGAGATTCACACTGGATCCAGAAGAGATTGTGGCACAAGACGGTGGCACATTGCAGATGTCCAGCGGATCTTGGCTGAAAGTAGAGAATACCAGAAAAATAATCTCTTCTGTGTTATTTCTATGCAAAGGCACTTGACTGTGTGGAAAATGATTAATTATGGCTAACATTGAGGAAAATGGGAATTTCAGAGTTCTTAATTGTGCTCATGGGAAACCTTAATCTAGACCAGAACGTTGCTGTCAAACAGAACAAGGGAAGACTGGATGGATTAAAACCAGGAAAGGTGTGTTCAGCATTGTGTTCTTTCTCCATATATATTCAATCTGTATGCTGAGTAAATCATTCAAGAAGTTGGGCTATATGAAGAATAATATTGCATAAGGGTTGGAGGAAGACTTGTCAAAATCTTGCATTATGAAGATAACACATGTTGCTTGCAGAAAGAGGAAAAAAGTGAAGTTAAAATATACTCATAATTGAGAAACTAATAGAAATGGATTTTCAAAAAAATTCTCCCCTAATCCCTAAGCCAAAGAATGAAATTGTTTAAATCTATAAAACTGTCAAGGATCTGGAAATTCCTTTCTTATACGGCCTCTGGCTTCTTGAGGAGAGGAAGGTAAGAAAGGTTCCAGGTGCTTGTGGCTTTCTCTGTGCCCCAAGTGGGGGTTGGCAGAGCAGATTTGCCAAATGAACTAGGGGTGTCTGGTTCAGAGTTGGCCTAAAACTAACCATAAACCTAATCATAACCCTAACCATAACCATAAGCCTAACCCTTACCCTAAACATAACACTAATCCTAAAATTAACCCTAAACCTAACCCTAACTCTTTGGAAGCAGGAGTGGCATCCACTTCCATAAATAGCTTGCCTCCAGAAATCCTATGAACCTGGAGAAAGGATGAAAGTCAAGCACGCAGTCAAAAGGATTTTCGTTCATAGGGTTGTTATGATTCACCTACGACTTGACGGCACTTAACAATAACATACATATTATTATAGCACAGGAGAGGAAGGCTCTGGATGAGATGGACTTACTGTGATTTAAAGGTAAGGAGATAGAATGCATCCTTGATGCACACCTTTCCTGGTTCTGAACAATGCAGTATTTCCCTGCTCTGTTCTTACTACTGCTTCCTGGTCCAAGTATAGGTTTCGCATGAACACAGTTAAGCGTTCTGGGATTCCCATTCTTCTCCAGGTTAGCCACTGTTTGTTGTGATTCACACAGTAAATGCTTCTGCTTTGATATTTGCAATGTCAATCAAAGAGATAGACATTCCGCTGGTACTCTCTGCTTTCGGCCAAGATTCATCTAACGGTGGTTATGATGTCCCTAGTACCACAGCCTCTTTTAAATCCAGCTTGCTCATGTGGCAGGTCTTTGCTAATGTGTTGTTCCAGTCAGTTTTGGATATTCTTCAGCAAGATCTCGATTGCCTGTGATATATTGCTGGATGATTTTCACACTCTGTCAAGTCACCTTTTGTTGGAATGAGAATAAATATAGGTCCTCTAGACTTCTTGGTATAATCTGGTGAGCCAGTCTAGGGCAGCATCTGTGTGCTGAAATGTATCAATTGGTATTTTATGAATTCCTCAGGCCTTGTTTTTCTGCAAATTCCTTCAGAGCAGCTTAAACTTCATCCGTCATCACCACTGCCTCTTGATCTTATGTTGTTTCATGAAATTATTCTGTGTAGGCCAATTCTTCTTGGTACAGTGACTCTGTGTATGTCTTCTATCTTCTTTTGATGTTTCCTAGGTATTCAACATTCTGTTCTCAGCATTTAGTTTCTTCAGCTTAAGAAATGCTAAGCAAGTCCATCCCTTTTGATTTCCAAACCCTAGCTCTTTGCACATTTCGTTATAATACTTTGCTTTGTCTTCCTGAGCTGCCCTCTGAAATCTATTCAACTCTAACTTCTTGATTGCTTTGCTTTGCTTTGGCTTCTCAGTGCTCTAGTGCATGTTCAGTCTCTTCTGACATCCATGTTGATCTTTTCTTCCACCTCTGTCTTTGTAATGACTTTTTGCATTCTTCATGGATAATATTCTTTACATCCTCCCACAGTTCATTTGGCCTTTTCTCAGCAGTGTTTAAGGCCTCAAGCCTGTTCCTGAGACGGTCTTTAAATTCTGCTGGGATAGATTCAAGGTCAAATTTTTATTCTTGTGCCTTTGATTTAATTTTCTTTAGCTTCAGTTTGAGATTTCATGACCTGTTCCACAGACAATCCTGGCCTAATTTCCACAGCTAATCTTGAGCTTCTCCAGCCATTTCTTCCACAAATGTAATCAATTTGATTCCTATATAGACCATCAGGTGAAGATCATGTGTATAGTCACTGTTTATGTTTCTTAGAAAAGGTGATTGCAATGAATAGGTCATTGATTTCACAGAATTCTATCATTCTTTCTCCAGCCTCATTTCTGTCATCAAGTCCATGCTTTCTGACTACTAATCCTTCTTTCCTGTTCCTAACTTTTGCATTCTAGTCACTCATTATTATCAAAGTATCTTGGTCCCGTGTTTGATTGGTTTCCAACTTCAAAAGTTGGTAGAAGTCATCTATTTCTTCTTCTTCGGCCCTGGTTGTTGTTGCATATATTTGGATGATAGTAGTATTAACAGGCCTTCCTTGTATGTATATGGATATTATCTTGTCACTCACTACATTGTATTTCAAGGTTGATCCAGAAATTATCTTTTTAACTATGAACACGACCCCATTTTTCAGAGTGTTAGCCATAATAACTCTTTTTGAGAAAATTGAAGAATATTCTAACTCATTACTTTGTTTAAATTTTTGGTCAGAAAAAAAGTTGTCTGTCATGGTGACAGACATGGTGACGGTCCTTGGCCTTCCTTTACTTACAGAAGCATCACTGTACTCTATCCTTCCATCTTTGTATAGCCATTTTCTTGCTGCATGTTTCTGTTTCCACTCTCTTTTATTATAAGGAAACCAGTCATATTTGATTATGACCCTTTTACTCTCGTATGGGTTCATGTTAATTGTTATCTCCAAAGTCTCTCATTCCAAACACGATTAAACGTACAATTATCAGTGGTTAGAAACTTAGAATATCTGTTTAAGAGATGGATTCCAGACCATAATACAGCCGATTTATGTTTAGACACATTATTTATTATTTCTGTGCTTATATCTTTTCAAATATTAGGTAGTTTTCCCCAAACCAGTCAAAGTCATTTTCGTAGAGTTTATTTTGACACATAGTCACTCTGGAACAACCCTATAGTGTTTTCAAGGCTGAATTATTGTACAAAAGAAGATTGACACATCTTCATCTCTATGCATTAACAACAGTAGTCTTTCAAAGGATAACAATGAGGATTATAGGAATTAACATCCAGTGCCAGCATTTATAAAGAATGCATACTTAGACTGGCCCCTGACAGCGCTCACACAGGAAGTAACCTTCCTTATGGTCTCTTTAGGGGATGCTGCTGTGAACTCTCTCACTGAACATCTCTAGTGGGTGCAAAAATAAACTGTTCAAGGTAAAACAATATGTTCAGCAATATGGATCACCGAATGCAAGGCTATGTTCTGTAACCATGGAGATGGTTTTATGTTTTGTATTTTGGAGATAAAGCCTTTTCAGGAGGGCTGTATCCTTGACTGGTAACGAAGATAGTGCTCCTTTTGTTAATTCTGTTAATTTGACAGCTTTCATCGAGCACCACACTTCTCTTCCCTCGTAGTTCAAGACATCATTCTTGCCCACCTGAGTATTTTTTTCAGTCACCTCTACCTGAAACCCTGCCTCTGTCACTTCCTCCTTTTTCATCTCCACCCCTAACTTCCCTCCACCTCATACAGCACAGCAAGCATTATTTCTATAAAAAGCAGAGGAGTTCAACCAAGTCAGATCTTTGTTTGATATATTCCAGGGCCTCCTCCCAGATCTCATAATCAGTCACATTTCTTAGTTTACCATAAAGCATACAAAGTTTCATGACTTCTTTCTAGTTTCCTCTCCAGAAATTGTCCTAATCACCAAGGCCTTCACTAAACTATGTGTCTTTGTTCTTTGTTCTTTTATGCATGTACTTCACACATATGACCACATCTTCACATTATGATATTTTTCTCTGGTATGTCCCTTGAGTCTCCCCTTGTACTGCCACCCCCAACACATCACCTTGGTCCTTAAACTCCTACATCTTCTCTTTATCCATCCATCAAGATGCACTTACTCTCAGTATTGTTACCTAAACTCATTATTATGCAGCCTGTTCAGACTCACCACAACCACCAATTGAGCTTCCAAAGCTGTAAATATTAATGTAAGGAGACTACCCTTTTTTTTTACCAAGAACCTGTTGGATTTGAACCACCTACTTCTTGACTAGCAGTGCAACATTATGTTCTATACCACCAGTGTGTTTTTGGAGTCTTTAGGAAGACATTATTAACCAATACCTCTCTCACATCCTATTAAATTTGTGTTTTAATATATAACCATTTATCTTTGAGCTGAGACTCACACTATATTTGGATCACAGTTCTTAGATTGTTGTTGTTATGTGTTGTTGAGTCACTTACAACTCATAACGATCCTATGTACAAAAGTCCTGAAGCCTGCTCGATCCTCTGCCAACTCTACTGTTTCTGACACACCTAACCTCATTACCCCAATCACTGTGTCAATCCATCTCATCAAGGGTCTTCCTCTTTTTCTCCATCCCTCCACCCTTCTAAGCATGATGTACCTCTTCAAGGACTGTTCCCTCTTTGCCCAAAGTATGTCAGATGAAGTTTCAGAATCCTTGACTCCAAGGAGCATCCTGGCTTCACTCTCTCCAGGACAAACCTGTTTGTTCTCCTAGCAACCCATGGTATATTCAACACTATTCTCCAGCACCACAGCTCAAAGGCATCAATTCTCTTTCTATCATCCCTAGTCACTGTCCAGCTCTCTGATGCATAGCAAGCAATTGCAAAGACTATAGCCTGGATCAGGAGCACTAGTTTCCAGGCAGACATTGCTTTTCATTACTCTGGAGAGGTTCCTGACAGCCGACTTTCCCAGTGCAATTGGTCTCCTGATTTCCTGGCTGCTGGTACCAAGAGTGTTGATTATGGAGCCAAGCAAACTAAAGCTACTAACAATCTCAATCTCTACACCCTCTGTCATGATGCTACCAATCTTCCCGGTGGTGAGAATCTTCGTTTTCTTGATGTTGAGCTTCAAGCCATACTGAAGTCTGCAGCCCTTGATCTTCTGCAACAAGCACTTCAGGTCCACTCAGTTTCAGCAAGCAGAGTTGTGTCATCTGCATAATGCAGGTTGTTGATGAATCCTCCTCCAATCGTGATGCCACATTCCTCCTTATACAGCCCAGCCTCCCCGATGAGGTGTTCTGCAATAGAGATTGAAAAGGTATGGAGACAGAACACATCCCAAGCATACACCCTTCCTGATTTAGCAGCATGCAGGGTCTCCCTGCTCCATTCTGATGACTGTCTCCTGGTCCAAGTATAAAATCTATGTTTCTTCTCTTCATTCCAGTGCATTTTTTTGTCATATGTTATAAGGTGCTGTGAAGTTAGTTCCAACCTATAGTGACACACTAAATAGAAGACAACTCTCCTGGTCCTGTGTTATCGTTAAGATTGTTAGTAAGTTTGAGTTCATTGTTGCAGGCACCATGTCAATCCATTGTGCTAAGGGCCCTCCTTTTTTCATCACTGAACTTCTACTTCACCAAGTATGATATTCTTCTGGCTGGACTGCTTCCTCTTGATAACATTCCTAAAGTACAGGTGGCCACGTCTTTTCTTGCCCTCCTCACATCTAAATCTTGCTCTAATGGTACTTACTGAAGTTAGGTTTGTTTGTCTTCTGGTAGTCTGCGATACTATTCTTCACCAACATCCGAATTCAAAGGAAACAATGTCTCTTCAATTTCCCTTATTCATTCTTCACTTTCTGCACGCAGAAGAGGCAACTGACCAAATCACAGCTTAAGTGAGACTCATCTCAGTCTTTAAAGGGACATCTTTGTTTTTCACAGCTTAAAGGGGTCTCTTGCAGCAACCCAATTTCATATCCAATGAAATATGTATTTTTTAATTTTTTTACATTTTTCATCCAAGGGTGTTTATGGTGCATCTGAAAAAAAAAATATATGTCCTTGACAATATTTTCTTCTTGTCATCAATTGTTGTTTTTGTGTGTCGCTGAGTCAGGACCGACTCATAGCTGATCAATTGTGTTAAGAGGCAGTAAATCTCACAGAAAGCAATTGCCCATCCTTCTTCTGCTGTCATCTATCAGGCCCTAAATTATCTTCTGTTGAATACACAAATATATGACAACCAACTAAAGTAATTTTAAACAGGCTCCTAAGCAAATCGGTGCACTCATCTAGTCTCTTTTGAAAGATAGTGATCATGTCACTTTGTCTTTATGCTACTGTTTTAGTTTCCTGTTGCTGCCATAACAAATTGCTACAAACTATATCTCAAAATCTTACTTATGTCCATGATCAAAGCACTTGAAACCAGCAGTCAGAGATCAGGAGAGGAATTGCACTGGAAAAAACTGTAGTCAGGGCCTTCTCCAACAATGTCGTTGAGAACTAAGGTGTGACTAATTCATGTCATAGTCTTTTCAGTCATTTGCTGTGCACGTAAGAGTTGGAAAATGAAAAAGGGTGACAGAAAAAAAAATTATGCCTTTGAACTGTGATCTTGGAGAAGAATGATGAATATCCATGGACTATCAAAAGAACAAACAGATAAGTCTTAGAGAAGGTGTAGCCAGAGTGCTATGTGGAGGCAAAGATGATAAAAGTTCATCTCATGTATTTTAGGTATGTTTCTAGGATAAGACAGGGTCCAGATCTGTTGTTCACAGGGTCATTATGTGATGCATTCAACTCTATAGAACCTAACAACAACACATTTTAATATACCCTAAATTTATGGTCTTACTACAGTAATAGAAATCAAAAGTCTGCAATGAATTTTATTGGCCTGACATTGAAGTGTCAACAGGGCTGTGTTTTTCCCCAGACTCCATGAGATACTCTTTCTTCCTTTCTTTTCTAGCTTCTAGTGATGACCAGTATTCCTTGGTCTGTAGTATAGATAGCATCTTCTCTCACTGGCCTTCCCTTCTCTCCTCTTATCATTTGTCCTTACTCTGTGTGGAAACAATCTCTACCTCTCTGTCACATAAGCACACTTGTGATAACATCTAGGACACACCCAGATAACATGGGATAACACCAACAACAACAACCTTCCCATAAAAGATAACATTCATAGGTTTCAAGGCTTAGGACCTAGATATCTTTGAGTGACAATTCAGTGTTTTTGCTGTTTGTTGTTATGTGTCATCAAGTCCTTTGAAACTCATAGAAACCCTATGTACAAGAGACCTAAACGCTGTTCTATCCTGTGCCAACCTCGCTGTCCCAAACACATTCATTCCCACCACTCCGCTCACAGAATCGATCCATCTCATCGAGGGTCTTCCTCTCCTGCGCTGTCCCTCCACTCTCCCAAACATGATGTTCCTCTCCAAACTTTTCTTGGTAACTTAAACATTAGTAAATCTGCATTTGGCATGCCCCAGGAGTAGAAGTGGCAAAAAAAAGCATGCTATCTCCATTTAAATATGTGATAATACACAACCTACAGCATACAATGTTATTTTAGAAGAGGACCTGGTGGAAAATTGATTTTTGGTTTTTTTACTATGAAGTGTGAATGTCAATAAATTTCATTTTAAAAACAATTTCACTTTTTAAAAGTAAGAAATTGATTTATAACTGTGAATCAGTTTTTACTCTATTATGGACCTTTGATTTTTATTAGACCTCTTTTTATGTTCGAAGTTCGACACTCTGCAGAAATAGATACCATGCCAACTGAGCATGTGTGCTGTTAAACCCAACATATGGGGAAAGGTGAAAGAAGGACTGTAAAAAAGAATCAACTTGAAATTTTTCAAGATAGGAGCCCTAGCACCTCCTTTTTCATCATATATATATTTACAGAGATGCATGCCTATATTTGCAAGTGTCAAGGAGACAAATATTGTGTGTAGAGTGGAGAGTGAGGTATCTGCTCAAAAATTTACCCATTTCCCATGTAATGAACTGTGTGCAACATACTGGGGAAAGGAATCTGAAGGGTAAAATGTTACCTGAAACATTGTTATTCAACCACAATGAAGTCCATCCACAGATGTCCTCTTCCGTAGCTTCTCTACCCAACTGTAGCAAGACTTCCAAACTCTCAAGTTTAATCCCTTTCTTCACCTCCTGTTCCTCTGCGATCAAGCATCAGAAATCCTTCTCTTTCCCCAGCCTTTGAGGCCTTGTTTGCTAATGATAAAAATAAGTCAACGATCTTGTTAACTCCCTATGTTAATCCAATTTAGTGCTTTATGAATAAAGAAAAATAATCAAAAGTTTGTCAAGACATGTCAAAATCAATCTCTACCAATTCCGACTTACTCTTTCAGGATCCCGCACGTGTGTCTGTCTGTTTCCTTTATGAAAATATGGATGTTTACTGGTAGGATGAGAAAGAGAAAGTTTCAGAAAAAGATGGAAAAGAAAGCCCATTTCCTTTACCAATAAAATGGTAAGAAGGCACCCTGCCAACTCTAAGGCAGGTGACTCCAATACACCAGCTGCTCTGTAAGAGAAGGCTAGGTAATCTCCCTCCGTGCCATTTACAGCCTCTGAAAACCTGCTGAAAGGTCAGCTGGGAGTTGGTGCTGACTTAAAAACACGTAACAACAAAAATTAGCATGAAATGGTAGAATGGTAGTGTAGAATGTAAAACTTTTAAGACAAAGAGTGAAGACTAAGCCAAGGCATTATAAATAACTGAAGGATATGCAGGGGTTTCTACTAATGTCATAATTATTCTAGTATTCTTTTAGCCCACCTGTAATTTATTTCAGGTTCTTTGTGGATTTGTTTGTTGTTTTTCTCATTGTTTTTGGTGGGATTGTGTGTGTGTGTGTGTGTGTGTGTGTGTGTGTGTGTGTGTGTGTTTTGTTTTGAATTCTCACTTAGCAAATATTGTTGTTGTTGTTATGTGCCATCGAGTCATTTGCAACTCATAGCGACCCTATGTACAACAGCCCTAAACCCTGCTCTATCATGTGCCAACCGCACCGCCTCTGACACACCCATCCCGATTACCCCAGTCACTGAATCAATCCATCTCATAGAGGGTCTTCCCCTCCTGCGCTGTCCCTCTACCCTACCAAGCATGATGTCCCTCTCCAAGGACCTGTCGTCTCTCCTTACAACATGTCCAGTGTGTCAGACGAAGCCCCAGAATCCTTGCCTCCAAGGAGTAGCCTGGTTTAACCCGCTCCAGGATGAATCTGTTTGTTTTCTTGGCAGTCCATGGTACATTCAATACTCTTCTCCAGCACCACAGCTCAAAGGCATCAATTCTCCTTCTGTCCTCCCTAGTCATTGTCCAACTCTCTGATGCATTACAAGTGATTGCAAAGACCATGGCCTGTATTAGGCGCACCTTAGTCTCCAGAGAGACACCATTGCTCTTGTGTACTTTAGAGAGGCCCCTAACAGCAGACTTTCCCATCGCAATACATTTTTTTACTTTAATTATGATCCTTGTTTTTCCTTCTCAATCTAAAATCCACTGTAACTGAGTTAATTCCAACTCACAGTGACCCTTCAGGACAAAGAAAAATGGCCCCTAGTATTTCCCAGGCTGTAAATCTTTACAGGAGCCTGTCTTTCCTTTGTCCAGTGCAACAGCCTGTGGATTCCAATAGCGGACATTTTTGGTGAGCGTCTGACTCTAACCAGGGTGCCATCAGAATTCTGGACTTACTTTGATAATTTGTGCAGCTCCACGTTAGGGAAAAACAACTGCATTTTTTTTTAATTACAATATTATTTATACACAGGACAATTTTCTTTTTATTGTATAGTTCATCAAGTTTAGATCATTTTTGCACAGGTTCGTTCTGGGAAGATACAAGTGGTTTGTAACCATCTGTTAATCTGAAGTTTGCTAGTTCAAACACACACAGCAGCTCTATGGAAGACAGGCCTAACAAACTGCTTGATTAAAGATTACAGCTGTAAAAAAGAGTGTAGGCAGTGCGAGGACAGCTGAGCCTGACCTCTGCTAACTCCACAAAGGAAAGCTGTCTCCATCTACAACAGCCACAGTACGAAACCAGTTCCTATAAAGTCATACATGGTCTTCCGCAATCCGTCACCTACTTCTACTAATGCCAACACCATTATTACTGATCAACTGACTATGGAATCTGTTGCAATGACCACAGAAGTCTCGCAGAACTATGTTCACAGTTACTGAGTTTATTGGGGAAGGTGATAGATTACAATTCAAGTTAGAAACAAGATACAATTCTGCTGTCCAGACAGCTGTCCTGGCAGCTTTTCAAGTGTGTTTTCTGGGCCTTTGACCTTCAGCTTCATGTCTTAGGTTAATATTAATGTTACAAAGTTCACTTTTTTCTGACAGTTTTGGGGTCTTTCTTTATTCTTCCAGCATGCATAAATGAAGGCACTTGACTCTGTCTCTATGAGACAGTTGTCCCAGGTCAGTTTTGTTGTATACCGGTCTCTGGTTATCTCCTGAGGATACTGTAGTTCTTGTGTAGTTCTTTGTATAACAATGTAGGAATCTCTGGCCTCAAAGATGCACATTGCACTCCCTGCTTCCTCTTCCTTTCTGGTAGTGAGATTTCCACTGATGCTGCTAAGGCCACTAAATTTACGTTGGTAGCATGGGGTGAAACAACCAATGTCATAATGAATACTTAATATCCTATTCTCACTCAAGGTGAAAGTCAAAGTCCATGACTGTTGGTATTGTTGAATATCATTGGGTAGGATCTTACTCATAGTTGACCCTTTGATGGGTGTTCAGAGGCAAATAATCAAACTGGACGAGATTGCTCATTCTTCTCCCATGGAGTAGACGGTGACCTTGAACCACATGCCTTTGGGATGGCAGTGCAGATTCTAGCCACTAGAAAAGTCATTTTTAAAAATAAGCTTTTAACAGCACAACAGACAAAGCCAAGAAAAATCTAATGGATCTATTTTATTGTATTAAAAACAAGGTCTCTATCAATGAGAAACCACTTGACACCAATGGGTTTGTTTGTTTTGGTTCTGGCCTTCAAATGTTAACAAACTTGATCCTGAAGGCATGTGGTTCTGGTAGTTCAAGTTGTTCTGACATACAAAAATAATATCCAACTGGGGAGGAGGGTGAAAAAAAAATAATATCCACACACTCCTCTTTTAAATGTCTTCCCTAAAATCCCAATCTTGGAAGGAGGAGTGGCATCCACTTCCATAAAAACTTGCCTCTGAAAACCCTATGAACCTGGAGAGAGGATGAAAGGCAACCAAGCATCGAGGACTCTCCTTCATAGGGTCGCTATGAGACGCCTGCGAATCGATGGCACTTAACAACAACAACAAAAGCACAATAGGCAAAATCAAGATAGAGAAAGGATTCAAGCTGTCATTAATTTCATCTTACTATGATCTACAGTCAACATCATAGGTACCATCAGTCAATAAATCAAAAGACATGTTGCACTGGGAAAATCTGCTGTCAGGGACCTCTCCAAAGTACTGAGGAACAATGATATCAGTTTAAAAACTAAGGTGCACCTCATCCAAGCTATGGTCTTCTCAATTACCTGTTATACATCTGAAAGTTGAATAATAAATGATGTCTTTTGAGTCTGGTGTTGGAAAAAAGTACTGAATGGACCGTCAAATGAGTAAGTAAATATGTCTTGGGGCAAGTGCAGCCAGAGCGCCCCTTAGAGGCAAGGATGATAAAAACATCATCTCACATACTGAAGGATGTTGGTAGGAAGGGCCAGTCTTGGAAAAGAGACATCATGCTTAGAAAGAGGGAATATCTTCAGAAAAGAAGAGGATCCTCAACAAAATGAAATGACACAATGATTGTAACAGTGAGCTCAAGTGTATCAGAGACGATGAGGAGTACACATGATCAAGTAAAACTGAGGTCCCTTGTTCATATGGTCACAATGAGTCAAAGTAGACTAGATAGCTTTTATCAATTGAGCATCCCTTTGCTGTCAATTCCTCTACCCATCCATTGACTCTGGCTACTACCAACCTGTTTTCTTAACTATGTTTTGCTTCATAAAGAATGCTACATGTGTAGATTCGTAGAATTTACAATCTCTTCTTGATGGCTTCTAGCACTTAAGGATGCGTTTGTGGCCTAGTACGTTTAACAGACACAAGAGGTTTTTCCAGTTTGTTATTAATGTTAATATGTTTCCTTGAGTCAAAACCAACTCAGAGTTGACCTTCCAGTGGACTTCCAGGGGCTGTAAGTCTCAACAGAGGAGATTGCCCATTTTTCTTCAGGAAAAACAACGGGTGTATTTCAACTAAGTGCCTTCAAATTAGCAGCACAGCTCCATAGCACTAGGCCACTAAAACTCTGCTTTGAAGCAACTATAAATAAAAAGTCTTTAAACACACACACACACACACACACACACACACACACACACACATATATAAACTTTTGTGGAAACTTTTTTAAGTTGGATAAATTGTTAGCAATAGAATCATTGGACAGGACAGTAAGTGTGATTTCAATTTGTTAAAAAACTACCAAACTGCTCTCAAATCAGCTATACCATGTGGCAATCTCACCAACAATGGATTTCTCTTACTAAATATTTTCAATTTCATCTTTTCTGTTTCATCAATTAAGAAGGTGTCTATTGTTTTCTCATTGTGGTGTTAATTTGTAATTATTCAATAAATAATAATTCTGAGGAACAGGACTCAGTATGTGAGCCGTCCTGAGGGTCAATCCGCATCTGCACGTAGGCGAGCTCCACGTTCTCCTCATCCTGGTCGGGGGGCAGCTGCTCTGGGATGGCACGCAGCAATGCGTCCAGATCCAGGCTGACGGACCTGCTGCCCTTGTTGAGTTGCCCGAAGTGCTGGAGGAGGGAGCCCAGGAACATAACTCTATGTAGATCATGACAAATCATGGCTAATTTTGAGAATTATCTGAATCCAGAACACTTAATTATGCTGTTATGAAACCTATACGTGTACCAAGAAGCTGTCATATGAACAGAGCAAGAGAACACTGTCCTTGTTGTGTACCGTAGAATCAGAACTGACCCTGACAATCAGAAGTTGTCCCTACTCTGGCGGGCTTTTAGAGGGACTTAATTGCAGGAGAGGAGATTGCTCAGCCTTCTCCTGTGGAGCTGCCGGTGGCCTCGAAATGCACGTCTTCAGGCTTGTAGGCCAGCTTCTTACCACTAGGCCACCAGAACTCCCTAAGAGAACACTGTGGTTTAAGATCATAGGGTCACACAATCTGATGGGCGGAGGAAGAGGTGGGTAAAGGAAATGGGAAAGATCCAATGTGAAAAACAATGTATACAAACTTTACGAACTTTCTAAGTAAACCACTATAAAATTTAAAAAATAAAAAAAGAAAGGTGTGTTGAGAGCTGTATCCTTTGTCCATACTTATTCCGTCTGTATGCTGAGCAAGTCATTTGAGAGCCTAAACTATGAAAGAGAATGTAGCATCAAGATCAGTTGAAGCTTTCATCAACAATCTACATTATGCTTATGACAGAGTGGTTCTTATTCAAAGTGAGAAAGACCTGAAAATGCTTTCTTTTTTGTAAATTAAGATTCTAATGAAAGTTTATAGAGAACTTAAATTTACATTCATTTATTGTTGCACTTTTTCCTCCCTGCCCCTCCTCCCCCAGTTCATTTTTTTCTTTGAAAATAAAAGTTCTTTCATTGTTATACAGTTCCCTAACCAACACTAGTCCACTTTACTATGCATCTCTTATTCTGATCTTCTCACTTGTAATGAAATGCTTTCTTTAGAAAATAGAAAACTATAGCCTTCAATTTGGAAGGAGGAGTGGCATCCACTTCCATAATAGTTTGCCTCTGGAAACCCTATGAACCTGGAGAAAGGATGAAAGACACCCAAGCGTCGAGGACGCTATGAGTCCCCTGTGACTCGACAGCACTTAACAACAACAACAGCCTTCAATATGAATTACATCTCAACATCAAGAAGACAAAAAATCCTCACTGCTGGACCAATAGGCAACATCATGATAGATGGAGAAGAGATCAAAATTGTCAATTATTTCCTCTTACTTATATCCACAAGTAGCACCCAAGACAACAGCAGTCAGATGATCAAATAAGTATAGATAGCATTGGGAAAGTCTGCTGTCAAGGACTTCTGCAAATTTTTGAGGAACAATGTTTCCAATCTGAAGACTAAGATGTGCTTGACTAATGAAATGGTCTTTTCAATCACTTGCTATTCATCTGAGAGTTGGACAATGACTGAGGATGATAGAAGAGGAACAGATGCCTTTTGGTATTGGAGAGAAGTACTGAATATCCCATGGACTGTCAAAAGAACCAACAAAAATGTCATAAAGAAAGTACAGCCAGAGTGCTCCTTAGAGGCAAAGATGGTGAAGCTTCATCTCACATATTTAGGGCATGTTGGTGGTGGAGATGCCGTCGAGTGGAGTACAATTCATAGTGACCCTATGAACAACAGACTTCAACCCTGTCCTACCCAGTGCCACCCTCATCTCTGCTCCACTGCTTCCTCCAAGCCTTCGGACCTAGCCAGCATTGGACTGTGGCAAAACTCCCTTCCTAGGTGCCCACAAAGGCATGTTGTTAGGAGGGATTATCCCTCAGAAAAGGACATTTTGCTTGAAAAGGTGGATAGTTGGCAACAGAGAGAAAGACCCTTAACTAGATGGATTGACACCGTGGCTTGCAACCATGGGCTTAGTATGTCAGAGATAATGAAGACAAAACAGGACAGGACAGAGTTCAAAGCTATTATTCATAAGTTACTATGGATTATACTCAATAGCACCTAACAACAACAAAAAAGAAGCCCTTCACATGCTTATTCTATATAACTTCATGATGGAAAAATCTCTTTTATAGTTTCTTTTATTAATTTATTTACTTTGCTTATAGATTAGTTATTATTTCACCTTTAGAGGGTTTTTTTTACATGCTGGAAATACATCCTGTATCAAATACAATATTTGCAAATATTTTCCCCATCTGTCACTTGTCTTTTCATTATCTTTATTTGTTATCTTTAGAAGACCATAAGGGCCTCTTTATTTTAATTAAATACAAAGTGTAAATATTTTCTTTTATGAATCATGCTTTCAGAGTTTCTTCAAAGCACTTGAATAACTCAAGGTCCAAATATGTCATCCTATGCTTCCTTTTAGAAGTTAAATAATATTTAGTTTTATATTTCAGTCTAAATGAATGTATTTTGAGCTACTTCTTTTTTTTACTTGTTAGGATGTAAAGTCAACTTCATTTCTTTTTAGTTTATGCACATTTGATGTTTGTTGTAACAGTTCTTGAAGAAGTTTTCTTTGCAATTTAATAATCTTTATATCAGTGATGGAAATCAACTTGTTATCATATGTTTGTAAACTAACTTGTTTCACTGACACATTTTGGTAGCATTTTCATATGAAATCTCCTTGATTTTCATAGTTTATTAGAAGCCATTAACAAGGCGGAGACTATACCGGTTGGGGAGGAGCGCCCAGAAGCGGCGGCGCAGGCTCAAGCCAAGACCAGGCAAAGCAGAGGACTCCCACAACAGCTTCTGACACGCCTCCAGGTAACAGGCCCCAAGGCGGAGACTATATCGGTTGGGCCCGAGGGCCCAAAAACCACAATCTATACAGGAGTTCTACAGGACCCATCACCATCCCTTCGGAGACAGTACAAGTAAACTTAAGAGACACTGGACACAGGAAGAAGAAAAAAAAATCTCTCTGAGAAGTTGTCAGGTCATGGGTCTGACAATGGGAGATTAATGAATTCTAAAGGCATTTGGTAGAACTGGACTGGTATCCTGCTAGAGGGTGGAGCTGGGAAATAAGTGAGTCAACGCACTGGGCTGAGGGCAGGGATTACACTGTAACTCCAAAATGAGGGGTTTATCTTTCACTATCCACAAATTGCTGTCTGTCAGATACCCCTCTAAATCTAAACATTCAGATTAAGACAGACTAGGAAGAAGGATTGGCCATCCACTTCTGAAATGGCAGGCCTCTGAAAACCCTATGTACAACACAACACACGTAG
>NW_006399785.1:7712775-7720780 GCF_000299155.1 Elephantulus edwardii
ATGGCACATAATAACAACAACAACACAACAATTGATTGTCAATTTCACAATTGGTTACTGGCTTTATTCTGACTGCTGATGTTAAGTTTCTCTATCATTACTTTCTTTAGAGGTTGGTATTGTTGTTGTTATGTGCCGTCGAGTCTGCTCCTTGGAGGCAAGGATTTTGAAGCTTCATCTGACATACTTTGGACATGTTGCAAGGAGGGACCAGTCCTTGGAGAGGGATGTCATTCTTGAGAGGGAAGAGGGACAGCACAGGAGAGGGAGACCCTTGATGAGGTGGACTGATTCAGTGACTGGGGTAATAGGGATGGGTGTATCTGAGACAGTGAGAGTGGCACAGGATAGAGCAGGGTTTAGAGCAGTTGTACATAGGGTCGCTATGAATTGCAGGCAATTTGACAGCACATAGCAAGAACAAACCGAGTTGTTTACAGTTAGCCTTCACTCAAACAATATTCCACTGCAACACATAATTGTAAACTATTAATAACTGCAAAACTCAAAGAAGTACTGCTGTTTCAAAAGTGAATGAATAACTGCTTCTTAGTCTTTCTTAGTCTGTAAGCTCTGTTGCAACTTTGAGATACAAATGGCATAGTTTTTTGTATCACAGCAACATGCAAATCATGACAGCAATGTAAAGTAACAGGCATATGATGGACATGTTGATAAGAGAAACAAAAATACTAAAGTTTGTCAGATACTTTAATTTTCAAAGTTACATATTAGCTTTTTGAAAATTTAAAGAGATTTTTGAAGAATACTTGTTTAATACAATTCATCATCTGAGTTCTTCCTTGTGGCTTCCATGGCCATTGTATTTTTGTTGGTGGAATTTCTTGGTGTTGAACTTCAGTCTGTATTGGAGATTACTCTCCCTGATCTTCTGCAGCACAAGCTTCTGGTCCTCCTCAGTTTCAGCAAGCAAGGCTGTGGCATCTGTATAATGCAGGTTGTTGATGAATCTTCCTCCATCCCGATGCCACATTTTTCCTCATAAAGTCAAGCTTCCGAAATTATCTTTTCCATAGATAGATTGAAAAGATGAGGAGACAGAATGCATTCCTGATGCACTCCTTTCCTCATTTTGAACCAGGCAGTGTTTCCCTGTTGTTTGGATGACTTCTTCCTGGTCTAAATAAAAGTTTCTCATGAGCGCAATCAAATGCTCTGGGATTCTCAATGCTAGCCATAATTTGTTGTGATCCACACAGAACTATATCTTGATCTATTAGAACAACAGCTTTCACAGGATTATAATTAAGTGCTCTGAAAGTAAGGATTACAAAGAATTTCAAATGCTAATAATGATAAATGGAGAAAAGACTGAAGTTGTCAAGTATTGAATTTTACTTAGATTTCCTTTCAACACCCATAGAAGCAGCAGTCACGATGGCTCTGTGTAAGAGGAGAACTGCAGTCCATACTGTTTTCATTGGTTGGGTTTTTAGAAGAAGCTGGCCAGACTGCTCTTCCAACACACCCATGAATGAACTCAGTGTTTCTAAGTTGTTGTTTAATAATCATTGGTGTTACCTACTTGTACTGGGCTGCCCACTGAAAGGTTAGTGGTTCAAATCCACCCACAAGTACTCAGAAGAAAGTCTTGGTGATGCATGTACCTAAAAAAAAAAAATCAACCATCAAAAGCCCCACGGAATGCAGTTTTGTGATGACAGACCTAGAGTCATCATGTGTTGAAACTGACCCCACAACAACTGGTTTTTATTTTCGTTTTTTCAAATTAAATTTTATTAATTTTAATAAAAAATTTTCTTATCAAGCCATGGTATTTTTACTTGCTTCACATGTATGCAAAAGTTGGACACAAAATAAATAAGATAGGAGAATTGATGCTTTTACATTGTGCTGTTGGTAGAAAAGATTGAATGAATCACTCACTGCTTAAAAAGCTTAGATATTTGTCTCACAAAAACGGCAGCCAAAATACTCCTTAGATGCAAGGTGTGAGGAGAAGAACAATATTCCCAGCAGAAGAACAGTATGTTTAGAATCCTGGGACATCTGGAGAGAGGCACTCGGTGAGACGGATTAATTGACACAGTGACTGAAACACAGTCTTAAGCACAAGATGACTCTGAAGATGACGCAGGTTAAGTAAAAATTCCTTTCTGTTGGACATTTCATCTCTCCAAGTTGGATCTGACTCAACAGCATCTAACAATAACAATCTTCAGAAGCAAATTAGTCTTGTCCATAATAAGTTTTGCTGACTGAAATCTAATTCTGTTCTATTCTATTCTAAACATCCTCTGCTGCATCTCAACTCCAATTCAGTATTGTTTTTCCATAGTCGATTTAGATAGCTTCCTGAAGTGAGTTGTTATTTTTGGGCACTTATTATCTTCAAGTAGCTTCTTACTGAGTCCAATATTTGAGTAAAGACACATCACCTATGTTGAATCATGCATAGGTTGGATTTAGCAATAAGTAATGTGAAAAGGTGGGTACAAATAAGGGAACTTGTTTTCTAGCAAATTTCACTGCATATACATCTGATCTGTGAAAAAGAAATGCAGAGATTCTGATATTCGTTTCGGTTGTGTGAGGGTCTAAAAATATTTCCTTTTTGTTTTTGCTCTAGCAGAAAAACACTCAGAATGTAACTAGGCATTGTTGTAAGCTACACTATATCATACTCTGTCCCTGTATACCTTTGAGATTGTATAATAGCTCCATAATTTTATTTAATATGTTCTTTTTTTCTGCACAAAAATTTGTCACAGCAAATTATGCTAGTTGCAATTAAGAACGTCTGCTTAGAAATTCTTGGTCAGTTCCTCACACCTGTGGTACTTTGATCTATTCATCTCACTGCAGTGAAAGCAATCCTGTTAAAAAGAAATCAGACCATGTCATTCTCCTATTTAAAAATTCCTCATGTCTTTCCAGTGCACTTAGAATAAAATTTAAACTTAATACATAATTTCCCAGGTGACCTGTTCCCTGCTTAGCAGTCTGATTCCTTATTGTTCTCGCTCTCTCTCTAAATTACCTTGTGTTTCACCCACTGGTCTTGTTTTTGCTCCTTAAAATAAAAAGATCATTCTAAGCCATGGTGTTTGAATTTTTCATTCTCTTCCTCCGAAATGCATTTTCATCTAAGTGCCTAATGTAAGTGACTAGGTCTCAGACTACATATTATCAAGTCAGAGTGACCTTAACTTATCCCCTAGCTAAGGTAGTCATTTTTCCATCTATATGCCCCAGTTTTATTTATTCTGTATCGCACATCAGTTTCCAAAGTAACCATGTTTAGTCACTTACTTGCTTCCTCCATCATAATACAGGCACCATAGGATTTTAAATTGTTTGTGGTTTTCAATAAGAACCTGTGACTATTCCTGGTAACCATTAACCAAGAAGCATTTTAAATACGTGGTGAGTATTGATACCACAGAAACCCTCTTATTTTCTTGACACACACTAGGGCCTTTGTGTATACTGTTGTCCCTGCCGGGAACAAGCTGTCTCAGTTTTCATATGGGTACCATTTGATCCAGCTGTCCTATTGCTGGAAATACACCCTAAAGAAATAAGAGAAACATGCAAACCTATGTTTACTGCAGTATTATTCACAATTTCAAAAGTATGGAAACAACCCTAGTTGTTGTTGTCATTGTTGTTGTTGTTAGGTGCCATAGAGTTGAATATGACTCATAGTGACCCTATGAACAAAATACCTGAAACCAGTCCTTTCCTGCGCCATCCTCACACTTCCTAACACACAAGAGCCCATTGCAGCAGTCACCTTGTCAATTCACCTGGTTAAAGGCCTTCCTCTCCTTCACTAACCCTCCACCATTCCCAATATCATAACCTTCTCCAAGGAATAGCATGTCCTAGTAATATGTCCAAAGTATGTTAGGTGAAGCTTCATCATTCTTGCCTCCAAAGAGTGCTCTAGCTGCACCCTTTCCAAGACATACCTATTAATTTTCTTGGCTGTCCATGCAATGTTCAGTGCTCTTCTCCAACACCACAGTTCAAAGGTATCAATTCTTTTTCTGTCATCCTTATTCATTGTCTAGGTCTCAGACGCATAGCCAGTAATTGGAAAGACCATGGCCTGAATCAGATTCACCTTAGTTCTTAAAAAGACATCACTACTTGTCAATAATTTGGAAAGGTCCTTACTTGCAGATTTTCCCATTGCAAGGTGTCTCTTTATTTCCTGACTGCTAATTGTGGATGTTGATTCTGGGTATTAATTGTGGATCCAAGCAAGATAAAGCTATTGACAGTTTCAGTCTTCTCTCCATCCATCATGACACTGCCTATTGGTCCAGTGGTAAGAATCTTTGTTTTCTTGATACTGAGACACAATCCATATTGAAGGCTTCATCTCTTGATCTTCTTCAACAAGAGATTCAAATTGTCCTCACTCTCAACAGCAAGGTTGTGTCATCTGCATAACACAGTTTATTGATAAGTGTCCCTCCAATCCTGATGCCATACGCCTCTTCATAGAGTCCAGCATCTCAGATAATTTGCTCAGCATATAGATTGAACAGGTATGGAGACAGAATACATCTCTGATATGCTTGCTTCCCAATTCCAAACCATGCAGTGCTCCCTGCTCCATTCACACAACAGCCTCCTGGTCCAGATATAGGTTCCTCATAAGCACAATCAAATGCTCTGGGATTCCCATTCTTCTCAATGTCAGCCACAACTTGTCATGATCCACGCAGTCAAACACCTTTGCAAAGTCAATAAAACACAAACAGACATTCTTCTGGTATTCCTTACTTTTAGCTAGGATCTATCTGATATCAGCAATGATATACCTGGTGCCAAGGCCTCTTCTGAATCCCACTTGAACTTCTGAAAATTCCCTATATATGTATTGTTCCAGTCAGTTTTGAATGACTTTCAGCTGTATTTTGTTACCATATTCTATCAATGATATCTGTGTGGTCAAACAGGACCTGATGGACAGGCCTTGTTATTTAAAATTTAGTTGGGCCCTTGGGCCTGTTATTGATCATGTTCAGAAAGAAACTTGTTATAAGTAGTGCGACACTTGTCTTTCAGTTTGCTGTACTGAGATTACTTGCGGTTGCTGTGATACTGAAATCTTTGCCACTGATATGTCAAATTTCAAAAGCATTTCTCGTCATGGACAGGTTTGGGTGGACCTGCCTGGTTCAGATGGTATAAGAAGCAGGATGGGTCATCTACTTCCTAAATAAAACCCTATGCACACTAAACTATAGGAGTGTAGTAGTAGATACCAGATTGGAAGTTAGTTGAAATGAGGAAAATCAATAACAAACATCATTTAACAATTGCTACATGGAATGTTTATAGCTTGAATGTTGGGAAATTGGATATTGTTAAAAATGAAACGGAACTCACGATGATTGACATACTAAGCATTCATGATGCAATGGGTCAGCTATGGCCACTCTGAGTCAGATAATATGGTGATCTATTATGCAGGGAATGAAAAACAGTGTTGCCTTCTTAGTCAAAAAGTCAATATCAAGTCCTATCCTGAAATACAATGTTGTGCGTGATAAGATAATATCCATCTATATACAGGGAAGACCCATTAACCTGACTACTATTCCAGAATATACTCCTACATGTCTAGGGCCAAAGAAGAAGAAACTGAATTTTTACTAAGTTTTGCAGTCTCAAATTGACTTAACATGACATCAGGATGTGCTAATGATAACTGGTGACTGGAATGAAAGTAGGACACAATGAAGAAGAAAAAGTAATTGGATAATATGTGCTTTGTGATAGAAATGAGGCTGGAGATAAAATAATAGAATTTTGTATTTACAATGATTTATTCATTGCAAATATTTTTTTCTAAAAGACACAAAAGACAACTTTACGTGGATCCCACCCAATGGGCTGCATAGTAATCAGATTGACTACATTAGTGGAAGAAATTGTTGGAGAAGCTCAGTATCAGCAGTCAAAACTAAGCGAGGGGCAGACTGTGGGTCAGATCTTCAATTACTCACATGCAAGTTCAAATTGAGGCCAAAGAAAATGAAAATAAGTCCACATGAACCAAGATAGAATCTTGAATCAACTTCATGATCATCTTAAGAATAGGTTTGAGGCATTGAATACCAATGATAGAAAAGTGGATGAGTTGTGGGATGATATCAATGATATCCATGAGTAAAGCAAAAGATCATTACAAAAACAGAGGAGAAAGGGAAAAAAACCCCAAAATGAATGTCGGAAGAGATTCTAAAGATTGCACTGGAACATTGGGAAGCCAAATCTAAAGGAAATAGGTTGAAGTAAAAGAGCTGAACAGATGGTTTCAAAGGGCAGATAGGGAGGACAAAGCAAAGTCTTATAATGGAATGTGCATAGAACTGAAATCAGAGAATAAAAAGGGAAGAACTCACTATGCATTTCTCAAGCTGAAAGAACTGAAAAACAAATTTATGTCTCATGTCATGTGTTGACAGGTGCTATGGGCAATATATTGAATGGCACAGAAAGCATCAGAAGAAGATGTGGGGAATACACAGAGTAGCTGTGTAAGAAAGAACTGATTGATACTTAAAAATTCCAGGAAGCACCATATGAACAGGAGCCAATGGTAATGAAAGAGGAAGTGGAAACTGTATTGAAGGTACTGGCAAAAAATAAGGCCCCAGGAATTGTAGGACACCAATTGACTTGCTTCAATTAATAGATGCAGCCTTGGATGCACTCACCAGGCTATGCAAAGAAATTTGGAGGAGAGGTATCTGGCCAATAGATTGGAAAAGGTCTGTATTTGTTCCTATTCTCAAGAAGGGTGATCCAACTGAGTGTGGAACCTTAGTTAATACCCGTCAACAAATGATTGGAGAGAGAAACTATGATACATCTGCATGATGGGGTGGGGGCTTACACAACAATGAAAAAAATGAAGAATTTGTGAAACGCTACAAGAAATAGATGAATCTAGGGAATATAATGCTGACTGAAGTAAATCAGTCATAAGAAAATAATTACTGAATAAAACTGTTGTTGTTTTTGTCGAGTTGCCTACGATCCATAGCAACCCTATGCACAGCATCTCTGAAATCTGCCCTGTTCCGAACCAGTCTTCTTAATTCTGACACACCAACTCTCATTGTCTCAGTCACTGTATAAGTCCATCTCATCCAGGGTCTTCCTCTCCTGTGTTGTCCCTCCACCCTTCTAAGCATGATGTCCCTCTCCAAGGACCGCTCTCTCCTGGCCACGCACCCAAAGTATGTGAGATGGAATTTCAAAATCCTAGCCTCCAAGGAGAAACTTAGTTTCACCCTCTCCTCTCCTATTTGTTTTCTTGGCAGTCCATGGTATGTTCAAAACTCTTCTCCAGTACCACAATTTGAAGGCATTGTCCAACTCTCTGAAGCATAGCAAGTGATTGTGAAGAGGATGTCCTGTATCACGCACACCTTAGTCTCTAGACTGATACCATTGCTTTTCAGGACACTGGAAATATCCCCGACTGCATATTTTCCCAGCACAATTTGTCTTTTGATTTCCTGACTGCTGATGTTAAGAGTGTTGATTGTGGATTTGAGCAAGCTGTGACTGTTAAAAATCTCAATCTCTTCTCTTTGTTTGAAGGGAATGGCAATGTGGAATGAATGCATGATCAGATTTTGTGTGTATTCTAATTAAAAACAAGACAATATGCTTTGTATAATTCCACACAAATCATAATAAAATAATGTAAAAAAATAATTTACTGGAAGTGTCATTCTCATAGAAATATAGCTCATTATAAATTTCACCTCTCCTACTTTCCCTGGTGGTCTATATTCCCATTCTTCATTGTTGTTATTGTTGTTATGGTTCATCTAGTTGACTACATCTCCCAGAAACTCTGTGAACAACAGTTCTGAACATTGTCCTATCCTGAGCCAATTTTGTCGTCCGTCTGTCTAATACATGATCTTCCTCTCCTGAGCTGACACTTCACCCTGCAAGCATGATATCCTTCTGCAAGGACTGGCCT
>NW_006399785.1:7728793-7730229 GCF_000299155.1 Elephantulus edwardii
GCAGCAAATGCTTCAAGTCATGTTTTCCTTTAGATTTGGTTTGTCAATGCTCCAGTACAATCTTTAGCACCTCTTCTGACATTCATTTGTGCTTTGTTTTTGGTTTGTTTTTTTTTTCCTTTCTTCTCTGTTTTTGTAATGACCTTTTTCTTTATTCATGGATGATATCCTTGAGATCACCACACCACTTAACTGGTCTTCTATCATTGGTGTTCAATTTCTCAAACTTATTCTTTAGATGATCATTAAATTCTGATGGCATTGATTCAAGAGCATATCTTGGTTTCTATGGACTTATTTTCATTTTCTTCAGCTTCAGTTGATGATCTAACCCACACTCTGTTTCTGGCCTAGTTTTGACTGCTGATATTGAGCTTTTCCAGTGTCAAGATTGGAGGTAGACTCATTAACAACCTAGGCTATGCAGATGGCACAACCTCACTTGTTGACATTGAGGAAAACCTAAAGTGCTTGCTACAGAAGGTCAAGGACTATAGTCTTCAATATGCATTGAAGCTTTACATCAAGAAGACAAATATTTTCACCACTGGATGTATTGGCAACACCATAATAGATGGAGAAGTGATTGATGTTGTTAACAATTAAAGCTTGCTTGGCTCCATACTCAACACTTAACACCAGCAATCAGGAAATCAAAAGACAAATTACACTGGGAAAATTTGCTATCAGGGACCTCTCCAGAGTACTGAAAACAAATGATGTCAGTCTAGAGACTAAGGTAATCATAATCCAGGCCATGGTCTTTGCAATTACTTGGTATGCTTCAGAAAGTTGGTCAATGGCTAAGAACGACAGAAGAATTGATGCCTTGAGTTGTGGTTTTGGAGAAGAATCTTGAAAAAAAAAATGGACTGCCAAGAAAACAAATAGGTCTGTTGTAGTGAGTGTGAAATCAAGTTTCTCCTTGGAGGCTAGAATTACTGAAGCTCCATCTCACATACTTTGGGTACATGACCAGGAGAGGCTGGCCCTTGGAGAAGGACATCATCTTTGGAAGGGTGGAAGGTTGTGCAGGAGAGGAAGACCTTAGATGAGATAGATTTAAACTGTAACTTGGTCAATGGGGGCTGATGTTTCAGAATTAGTCAGAATGGCTCAGGATAGGACAGGGTTCAGAGCTGCTGTACATAGGGGTGCTATGGGTTGCAGGTGACTCGACGACACATACCAACAACATCAAATCAGAAGTCTGAAGTTGAGATAGACCCATTACTCTTGTTCAAACAATGTAAAATTAACCACACTGTTTTGACATTTTTGCCATAGAAATGTCTTTCAATATTGGGTCTTCTTAGTACTTGTCAAGCCTTAATATCTCTCTTGAAATTCTGACTTAAAAATTAATATGCCTATGCAGTATTTTTTGGTTGTGTTTTTTTCCTCTCTGAAATGCACCTGGAGATTTAAAAGTACCA
>NW_006399785.1:7731138-7732974 GCF_000299155.1 Elephantulus edwardii
CTCCTGCGCTGTCCCTCCACCCTCCCAAGCATGAGGTCCCTCTCTAAGGACCGGTCTCTCCTTACAACATGTCCAAAGTATGTTAGACGGAGCCTCAGAAGTATATTTTTCAAGGAAATAAAAAGGGAAATTATCAAGTTTATTTGGAGAGGAAAGAGACCCTGAATTAGTAAAGCACTTTTGAAAAACTAAAATAAAGTGGGAGGCATAGCACTCCCTGACCTCAAAACCTACTACACAGCAATAGTAACAAAAAGAGCAGCTGGTGGATTTGAACCTTGTCCCTTCATTATTTCAGTGCAGTTTCTTACCACTAGGCCACAAGAGTTTCTTTTGCGTGCACGCACGCATGCACACACACACAGTTATCGTTGTTAAATACTGTTGAGTCGTAGGCAACTCATAGTGACCCTATGAACTTTCTTCATTTCTCCAAGTTCATAGGGTTTCCAGAGGCAAGCTATTTCAGAAGAGGATGCCACTCCTGCTTCCAAGCTTGTTTTAATCAGGGAGCTCCGCCAAACACTGTCCGCCATGGGTGACCATTTTTGCATTTGACTCATCAGTGTCACAGTGTTCAGCATAACAGCCACCATGAGTTATCTCTGCACAGGAAATCAACAAAGCAGTGCTATACCACTTAGAAGAATGTTCAACCAAAACCAATTAAAAACAGTCCTGAGGGATGCAGATTAAGACCAACCATCTTTGGCTTGGTAACATCATTTCTGTCCATTAGGCCAACTGAGCTCTCTCCAAGCTGTTGTTGTTGTTAAACGCCATCGAGTCATAGCGACTCATAGCGAACCTATGTGTGTGTGTATTATTATGTGCCATCAAGTCACCTATGACTCATAGTGATCCTATGTACAACAGCTCTGAATCTTACCCTACCCTGAACCAATTTCATCTTCTCTGACAGACCCAATCCCATTTCTCCAGTCACTGAGTCAATCTATCTCATCCTGAGTCTTCTTTTCATGCACTGTCACTCCATCCTTCCAAATGTGACATTCTCCTCCAAGGACTGGTCGCTCCGGGCGAATGCCCAAACAAAGTACCTGAGAGGAAGCTTCAAAAGCCTAGCTTCCAGGGAACAGCTTAGTTTCATCCTCTCAAGGACTGAACTGTTTGTTCTCTCAGCAGTCCACAGTATGTTCAACACTCTTCTCCAGCACCACAACTCAAAGGCATCGATCCTTCTCCTATCATCCTTAGTTATTGTCCAGTTCTCAGCTGCATAGCAAGTAATTGCGATGACCATGACCATGTCATATATCAGACACATCTTAGTTTCAAGACTGACATCATTGCTTTTCAGTACTCTAGACAAGTCTCTGACAGCAGACTTTCCCAATGCAATTTGTCTTTTGATTTCCTGAGAGTTAGTACCAAGAGTGTTGATAGTGGAATCAAGCAAGCTCAAGTTATCAACAATTTCAAATGATTTTATGGATCACAACAAGCTATATCTGACTCTGGAAAGAATAGGAATCCCAGAACATTTGATTGTGCAAGTGTGAAACCTATACTTAGACCAAGAGACAGTTGTCAGAACAGAGCAAGGAGACACAACATGGTTCAAAAAAAAAACGGGGTCCGTCAGGGATGTATTCTGTCTCCATGCCTTTTCAATCTGTAGGTGTAACAGATCATCCAAGACGCTGGGCTATACTAGAAGAAATGTGGTATCAGGATTGGTGGAAGAATGATAAACAACCTATGTTATGCAGATGACAGAACCCTGCTTGCTGAAACTGAGGAAGACATGAAGCGCTTGCTGCAGAAGGTCAAGGACTGCAGCCTTCAATATGGATTGAAGCTCAACATCAAGAA
>NW_006399785.1:7733594-7736708 GCF_000299155.1 Elephantulus edwardii
GGTTGGCACAGGATAGAATGGCATTTAGGGCTCTTGTACATAGGGTCGCTATGAGTTGCAAGCGACTCGATGGCCCATAACAGCAACAACAACTCTCTCTATCATGAAGCTGCTAACTGGCCCCAATGATGAGAATCTTTGTTTTCTTGATTTTGAGCTTCAATTCACATTGAAGGCTGCAGTCCTTAACTTTCTGAAGCCTCAGTTTCAGGAAGCAAAGTTGTGTCAACTGTATGATCCAGGTTGTTGATGAATCTTCCTCCAATCCTGGTGCCAAATTCCTTTTCATAAAGTTCAGCCTCCTGAATGATCTGTTCTGCATATAGATTGAAAAGGTATATATCAAATACATACTCCCAGGTGACAGTCTTCTCTGAGTAGGCAGATAAATTCATCAATTTGCCCAAGATTATATGTGTCTTAAAAAAAATCAATGAACTAGGATTAAATTTTTAGTCATGCAACTCTTCTTACTATCTATTCTATAATACATGAAAATTGTTCATACATTTGTCATGTGGAGCAGATATTCTACAACATAAATCATTGTATTCTATTGTTGTTATTATTTGTCACTTAGTAGACTACTATGCAAAGGCACTCTAAGTACCCTTTGCTGTCGTATGCCATCCTCATCATCTTTGATATACTTGATCCCGTTGTTACAAACACTGTTTCAATCCACCCTGTTGGGGATCTTTCTCTCTTTCGTTGACCCTCTATCTTTCCAAGCATGATGTATCTTTCCAAGGGCTCATCCCTCTTTAAAATATGCCCACAGCATTTTGGATGAAGTGTCATCATTTTTGCCTCTAAGAAATGCCCTTGCTGCACTTTCTCCAAGACATATTTCTTTGTTCTTTTGATAGTCCATGGGATATTCAGTACTATTCTCCCACACAAAAAATCAAAGGCATCGATTCTTCTTCTGTTAACCATATTTATTGTTCAAATTCAGATACATAGTAAGTAATTGAAAATATCAAGGATTAGATCAGATACAATTTAGTCTTTAACATAGTTGCTCTTCAGAACTTTGGAGAGGTCCTTGACAGCAGATTTTCCCAATGCAATACATCTTTGGATTTCTTAACTCACGGTACCAAAGGTGGTGTTTGTGGATCCAAGTAAGTTAAAATGAATGAAAATTTTAACCATTTCCATCTAATACTATGTTGTTACAGGCCTGTAGGTTAGCATTCTTATTTTCTTGACATTGAGATGAAATTTTAAAAACTACTGTTGTTTATATTATGTGTCATCTAGTCAAGTATGATTCATAGTGACCCTATGCACAATAGCTCTGAACTCTGCTCTATCCTGAGCCAGTCCCACTATTGCTGACACATCTATCCTCATTACCCCAGTTATTGAGTCAATCCATCTCAGCCAGGGTCTTTATCTCCTATGCTGTCCCTCAACCTTTCCAAACATGATATTCTCCTACAAAGACTGCTTCCTCCTGGCTATATGCCAAAAGTATGTGAGACAGTGCCTCAAAATCCTTACCTCCAAGGATCGGCTTGGTTTCACTGTCTTTAGGAGAAATCTGTTGGTTCTCTATCTACAGTATATTCAAAACTCTTCTCAAGTACCATAACTCAAAAGCATCAATTCTTCTTCTCTCATCCTTGGTCATTGTTCAGCTTTCTAATGCATAGCAAGTAATTGCAAGTACCATGGCCTAAACTGGGTGCACCTTAGTCTCTAGACTGACATCCTTGCTCTTTAGCACTCTGGAAAGTGTGCTGTTTTTGCTATTGTTGTTAGGTGCTGATTTTTTTATTTAAGACTACTTATAAGATACCTTGAGCATGCTTGTAGGAAAGTTCACCTACTAGATAAAGACAGAAGCAGAGAGTCAGCAAAAAAGAGGGTGATCTTCAACAAAAATAGATTGACCGAGGGACTGCAACCAAGGGCTTAAGTACAGCAGAGATTATGAGATGCCACTGAATCTGGTGGTGTTTTGTTCTGTTGTATGTGAGTCTATATGAGCCTACTGGACAATGGATAAGAACAATAACAGACCCCAAAAGTAAACTTGATTCATAACAGGGATTTGATTTGATTATTACAAAAAATTATATAAGCTAATTGTACTTAACTTTAGACTCATTTTGCAGATGTGGAAACTAGGCCTTAAAGCAGCTTATGAACTTGCTCAAAATCACACAGCTAATACTTCATAAGGCTAGGAAGGAAATTAGTTCAAAAGATAATAATCATTATATTAACAGCCTCACACATAATCACGTAGCACCAGTGTCTAGAAATTTTTTTTTCTGTAAATGACTTTACTGAATACAAATTTCATGCCTTGACGGCATCCAGAACCAGAAAAGTAACTTTTGTTAAGGGCAAGGGTCTAACTTTACTCGGTCAAGATAAAGAAACATGATGGATGACTAAATTCTGAGGGGCAAGCAGGAAATGCAACAATGACCCTGGCTGGCTCAAAAAATCAGATTTTATTAACAATCAACTCACCCAGATGGAAAGAATGGAGTGGCACTGAAGTGGCCAGGGATTATCAGTGAGATCAAAGAAGTGTTAAGTCTCAGGAGGCTTCAAGTGAGATCAGGAAGGGACCAGTTTTATGAGACTTCAAACCTATATAACAAAGGCGGGGGAAGAAAAAAGAGCCTTCCTTGCCTTCATCCCAAGAAAAGGTGGAGCCAAAGGATCCTCAAGAGCCTCTTTCTCTCCCTCCTGCCTTTAGGTACCCTCCTGCCAAGACTTCTATCTTTGCTAATGAACCAGGACTGGGAACTTCTTAAAAACACAACAGGGTACTACTTGCTTTAATAAATGTCTTGTTCTTGCTGATTTACCACTGTACTCACTGATTTAACCTGTTGTCCTATCCTTGTAGATGCCTATCTAGTTCACCCTGCAGGGAGGGAAGATTCCTGGTGTTGCTGAGGTTGCAGAGGAAGGATAGAACTCAGTTAAGGCCAAGAAAGAAAGTTCATTGAGGAAAAACTGTCAGGGTGACTCTAGAGACCAGCAGCTACTTAGAGTGGAGTTTCGTATTATCTTACAGGGAAATTCTGTAAACTTTTGTTAAAATGACAATTAAAATAAAAAATTTTATTAAAAAAAAAAGAAATT